>NW_027505179.1:205000-276267 GCF_021521415.1 Bidens hawaiensis
TTCGAACCTACGACCAATCGGTTAACAACCGACCGCTCTACCACTGAGCTACTGAGGAACAACGGGAGATTCGATCTCATAGAGTTCCATTCCCGTTCTCAACCCATGACCAATATGAGCTCGAAGCTTCCTTCGTAACTCCCGGAACTTCTTCGTAGGAGGGGACGTCATATTATTCCAAAAATAGTTTATTTCCCGAATAAGGTGATTTGTGAGGTTTTATACAAAAATATGAAACACTTTTGTGACTCCCGACTAGTTTGTCCTGTTTCATTTTTAGTTTTACTAGCTTGACCCGTTAGAGATAATTCAAATCTCTTTTATTTATTTTTTATTTTTTATTTATTATTATTTTTAAATATAGCCTGCATACGAAAAAATCGGAGTTGTTGATGCACAATGGATTGTGCATCTAGGTGTCCCATCACTTGGTAACCAGGTAATAAACAAAATTCCAAAATTGCCCTTGTAATATCCTTTTGTGCGCGCGTGTTGATATATATTGTTTCTTTTATAGGGCAAAGAAAAAGATGGGAAAGCTCCATGGAAAGGGGTATGTTTGTATTACATTTACGAGTGGTGTCGTTTTCTAAAAATGTTTTTGACAGTAGGTGGTCAAATATTATTGTGACAGGTGAGAGATAGGTGCAAACACGAGTGGAAAATGTTTCAAAACCGCCTACGGAATGCAGAAAAAGCTTATTATAAATCGATCGGTGTTGAAAATATGATTCAAGAAGCAAATCCAGTATAATTGAATATGGGTAAAGTTCACTAGTGTTTTTTGAGATTATTAGTATGGTTACTTCTTATAGATCTACATATAGAATCTTCAAAGTTTTATGGTCACTATTGAGAATATGTTAAATATTTTCCAAGGGTAAAAAGATAATCCTTTAGGATTGCAACTTGGTTGTTCTTTGTTGAGAAGGTGCAAAGGAATCTGATTCACATCTCTTTTTTATTATATGTTGTAGCCATTTTGGAAATTCTAATACGATTCGGTTATTCTATTTGCCAACCTTTTTTTAGTCGTTGAAAAGGTTCATCGATAAAGCTTCTAAGGCGACGTTTGACCACAAGTCGAGATTACGTAACGTACATGACAATAAGCATATGGTCATCTTCAATGTATGTAGCAAATATAGTAAATTCGTCAATTTGATAATTTTGACGCAGAAAGTTATCTCGAACACCAAATGATGTCATGCCTTGTAATGAGCCGTCATTGACTCATTTTACTCGAGAAAAAAACTGTATCATATGATGTTATGATAACATGCATTGTAATGCATAATATGATCGTTAAAGATGAATGTGAATCTATAGACCCTATTTAATTAAATTAAAAGTTAGCAGATTTGGAAAACATTAAGCGTGACATAATAAATCATAGATATAAACAAGCTCTTTAAACAAGCTCTTTATTAAATAATTTGATTTTTTTTTTTGTTTTATAAATAAAAAAGATTAACTGTATTAAATTGTTTTATACCTATAGTTATGATTGCACTTATTAAACTCAACTAGGTTATTTAAGATAAAATAAAAACAAATTCTTTATTTAATTTCACACCAAATAAACATATATCCAAAGATACAACATTATTCAACAAGGATAGTCCATAATACACAAATAATAAGCATATACAATATAATATATTATGATGTATATATGGCTTAGCTAGCCACCCATCATATACATTGTTTTGCTAAGATCAAACATTTTGTGTTTAGACTCAATGAAATCCGCAGCTTGCACATTTATATCATCTTCCAATTGCATAAACTCGTACTTGTGCTTATGATCATGGTATTTTGCAACTCTAGTGTTTATTTGAGCTTGGTAATTTGAGGATCTCTCAACCCCATTTCTGAAGAAGTCGTCAGAATAAGGAGGTGTGTCATGTAATTTGTGCGGCATTATCTTCAATATCTTCTTTGTCAAGTTGTGATGGTGGTGATGGCCGGTTGAGTTGTGGTTATTCGACATATTGGCGGTGTTTGGTTGTTATAAGTGGTTAATGGATTGGATGAAGTTATGTTGAACTCATAAGGTCTATTTATATAAGAGTTTGTGAAGGTTTATGTAGATGTATGATGAATAGGAGTCATGGAATCTGATTCTCTTATATGATAAGTTTTATATTTGTTATAGTAAGGAGATTCCTTAATATTAATAGGATTGAAGATTTCGGCTGCCTAACCTTTGAATTATTATAAGTATTGTGGCTTTGGTTTGTTTGGCCACATGTCAAGCAAACAAAACTGAAACATTGTTTAAAACCAACATTTTAGTTTGGTGGGAATCTATTAACCTTTATGGTGTTTGAGTCTATGTAAATCATGTATAAATTTTCATACCAAAAGTTTAAAGTTTGCTATTTTCATCACTAGAGTTTCATTTCGTTACAAATTCCGTCCATAGAGTTTTATTTTCATTGCTTTTGTCCATAGAGGTTGTTATATGCTTTTTCAGTCCAAAATATATTAACATGATGGACGGAAATAAAACTCTAGGGGCGAATATGGCAAATTTAATCTTTTAAACTACAACAATAGTTTGAATAAACAAGGGTGAAAATCACAGTTATCTCTTACATAAATAATATATCATGGTATCTACAATATTAGAGATGGAGATCGTATCTGGTCGAAGTTATTAAGCCTAAACACAGCCAATATATTTATTCGTTTTGTGGCTCGTTAATCTAAACATGTTAAACCGGTTAGCAAGTTATAAATGGTACGTTTAACGTGTTGTAATCAAGTTGTATACGAGTCGTAAGAGAGCTGATGATATGACAACTCGTTCTGGTTAGTTCTATATAGTTTAATACAATCGAACATGACACATTTAATTAAACAAGTTAGACATATAATCTGTTTATTTTCATATTGTAAGTGATACTAGAAATTGGCATCTTTATATCAATATTATAAAGCAAAATCATAAATATGTGGCAAATATATCCAAGAAGTTTAGTTAAAGAATTGAGATGGCCACAAACGTCACCTACAAGTTCATTCAATTACACTTTCGCCACGAAAGTCATATTTTCATACTTTCGACCGCTACATTGTCATTTTAGTCCATATTTCGCAATCTTTAAAATATATAGTTGAGAATAAGTTATGTGAGGATTTATTATTATTATTATTATTATTATTATTATTATTATTATTAAGTAATGTATTCTGAATATATTACACCAAACTTGGGTTTTTACAATACTTTTATACAATCTTTCATTCTTTCTTGATTACGATGTATCGACACAAAAGACGTACAGTGTAAACTAATCCTAATGAATAACGACACCATGCGCGACGACGTCTATCAATCATATACTAAATCAAGTAATTTATGCATGAAAAATAATTAGGTTATTCAAAGTACACATTGTGTCTTACTCTTATGATTATATTAGTAAAGAGTACTTATATGATTGTACATTAGTTACCATTTAACATTTGGTAATATAGTGTTAAATTCAATTAGGCTGTGATATGTAAAATGAAATCTAACTTAAGACAAATTACACTATACAAAAGATTAAATAAGAAACAATTTTTTTTATTTATTGCACACCATAAAAATAACAAAAGATACAACATTATTCAACAAAGATTGTTAAGATTGTTCATAATTCGCAAATAATAAACATATACAATGTTGTATGATATTTATATATGGTTTAGACACCCATCATAGACAACGTTTCGCTAAGATCAAACATTTTGTGTTTAGACTCAATGAAATACGCAGCTTGCGCATCTATATCCTCTTCTGTGTGCATAAACTCATACTTATGCTTATGATCATGGTAATTTGCAACTCTAGTGTTTGTTTGTGGTTGGTTTGAGTATCTCTCAAACCCATTGTTGAAGAAGTCAGAATAAGGAGGCGTGTCATGTAACTTGTGCGGCATTACCTTTAATATCTTCTTTGTCAAGTCGTGATGGTGGTGATGGTCAGTTGAGTCGTGTGTATTCGACATATTGACGGTGCTTGGTTGTAAGTAGTTGGTTGATGGATGATAGGATGAAGTTAGATTGAACTCATAAGGCCTATTTATATATGAGTTTGTGAAGGTTTATGGAATGTGATTCTCATATATTACAAGTCTCATATTTGATATTCTAAGGGGAAGCCTTAGTATAGCCGTTTATTGAAGATTTCGGAATTGTTATAAGTGTTCTGGCTTTGGTTTGTTTCGCCACACGTCAAGCCAACAATATTAAAACATGTTTTAGAACCAACATTTTAGTTCGGTGGGAATCTATTAACCTTAATGGTGTTTGAGCTGTATCTTTAAATCATGTAAAACTATGTATACATTTTAGTTATTAGCCGTCCTTTTCTTTTCATGTGTTTTAGGTTTTGATATAAGTAAAGCACTTAAGATTCTTTAATTATTACATGTTGTGATCTAGCATATGCTTAAACTGTTATATTGATATTTGGTAAAATATTATATTATGATACGATAGAGATGGAATTGAATCAGGTAGAAATGATTAAGCCTGAACACGATCCATACCTCTTGGTAGGTTGTAAACGAGACATAAGAGTTGATGAGATGACAAATTCTTTTGTATAGTTTTAAACGGGTTGACTTTAGTACAATCGAACTTGACTACTTTAATTAAACAACTTAGACGCATAACCTGGCTTTAGTACAACCTAACATGACTTATAAGGTGAGGTTTGATCACTAGTCGATTTTATGTAACGCAACGTACATGACTATAAGCCATAAGATCATCTTCATTGTATGTATCAAATATAGTAAATTTGTGAATTTGTTATATTGATGTGGAAAGTTATCCAGACCGCTAAATAATCGTTCAATTACCAGATTAGTTTCAATTGCCCCTCACAAACAAGTTGCCAAATTAACGTGCGAACTAAATGCGAAATTATTATAAACTTTTATGTTAAAAACTAACTTGGATTAACGTTGGGACTAAGCATTCAACCCTCTTTCAAATTACACTATATAAAAGAAGAAATAGAAACAATTTTTTCTTATTAAATTTCACAACTTAAAAACATTTATCCACACTAAAGACACAACATTATTCAACAAAGATTGTCCATAATACATAAATAACAAACACATACAATATTATATGATAAATATATATATGGCTTAGTTAGCCGGCCGTTATAGACATTGTTTTGCTAAGATCAAACATTTTGTGCTTTGAGTCAATTAAACCCGTAGCTTGCGTATCTATATCCTCTTCTGTCTGCATAAACTCCTACTTGTGCTTACGCCTTACGATCATGGTAGTTTGCTACTCTAGTGTTCGTTTGAGGTTGGTTTAAGTATCTCTCAAACCCATTTCTTAAGGAGAAGTCAGAGCGAAGAGGCATGTCATGTAATTTGTGCTGCATTACCTTCAATATCTTCTTTGCCAAGTCGCGATGATGGTGTTTTTTGAGATTATTAGTATGCTTACTTCTTATAGATCCACATAAACATTTTCTAATGGTAAAAAGGTAATTCTGTAGGATTGCAACTTAGTTGTGTTTGGTTGTTCTTTGTTGAGGGCTAGGGTGCAAAGGAATCTGATTCCCATCTCTTTTTTATTATATTGGAGGTTTAAGTATATTGTTGTAGCCATTTTGGAAATTTGAATACGATTCGGTTATTCTATTTGCCAACCTTTGTGTCGTTAAAAAGGTTCGTGGATAAATATGATAAGGCGAGGTTTGACTGCGAGTCGAGCTTACGTAATGTACATGACTATAAGCCATAAGGTCATCTTCAATGTATGTATTAAATTAAATATAGTAAACATGTGAATTAGATATTTTTTTATTTGTAAAAATGTAAAATCCAATCTACATTAGACAAATTACAAAAGATGAAAATAAAAACAATTTTTTATTTAATTTCACACCACAAATACATATATCCAAACTAAAGATACAACATTATTCAACAAAAATTGCGCATAACACACTTATACATAAACAATAAAGATTTATGATATTGTATGATATACATATATATGGCTTAGCCACCCATCATAGACATTGTTTTGCTAAGTTCAAATTTTCTGTGTCTCAACTTGATGAAATCCGCAGCTTGTGCATCTATATCCTCTTATGCTTGCGTAAACTCATACTTGTGCTTATGATCGTGGTAGTTTGCAACTCTAGTGTTTGTTTGAGGTTGGTTTGAGTATCTCTCAAAGCCGTTGTTAAAAAAGAAGTCAGAATAAGGAGGCATGTCATGTAACTTTTGTGGCATTACCTTCAGTATCTTCTTTGTCAAGTCGTGATGGTGGTGATGATGGTGTTTGTTATAGTGGTGATGGCCGGTTGAGTTGTGTGTATTCGACATATATATTGACGGTGTTTGGTTGTAACTTGTAAGTAGTTGGTTGTAACTCATAAGGCCTGTTTATATATGAGTTTTTGAAGTTTATGGTATCTGATTCTCATATATAATAAGTCTTATATTTGATATTCTAAGGGGGTTCCTTAGCATAGCAGTTACTGAATATTTCGGCCGCCTAACCTTTGAATTATTATAAGTGTTGTTGGCTTTGGTTTGTTTGGCATTGTTAGGCGCTAGTCGAGCGTGGGTGTAAGGACTAGCTGTCACACCCCAAACCACGGCCTATGCGTATGACACATATGTTGGTACCACAATTGTAATTTAATAAAAATCAGAGGTTTACAGCGGAAATAATAATAATTACATTATATTTAAGTGGTTTCCAAAGGACGAGTTAATAAATTCTCGTCAAAGTTTACAAAAGAAACATTTACTTGTTTTAGATTATTATTACATCTTTTATAAGTTTTAACAAAACAAATTTTTATCTGAGCCATCAGATAACAAAGCACTTCGAGCATTCCAAGCACCTAATCTTAATTACCTGCAAAATGTTTAGAAAATACTTCAGCAACACATGCTGGTGAATAAGCTGACGCATAAAATATTTTCTTTACTTGATTACCCCTCGAGACATAACTTAGGTCCGGCCCATCGTGGCTTAGGAATAATCAAGTTATAAAACAAAACACAATTATAAACTTAAGTTACAGACATGACAACCCAGCAAACACCGCAACGTTCGACATTACTTAGGTACCATACGTATACACATGATCACTCTCACTAGGACGTAACTTAGGTCCGGCCCATCGTGGTGGAGGCTCATGACCAGGTGTGGCGCGGTGTACCCACCGACTTTTTACCACATATGAAAGGATCCAAACAAACGTACACGACAGCCTAAGGGCTAGTGATTACTTTTGTTTATAACGTTTTAGAGATACGTAATCTCATATAATTTCATTTATTTGACTCGATTAAACAAATTTATAAAGTTGGGGCATCAAATTGATCCGATTCTTTCATAGGGTCATAAAATATTCGATAGAAGTCTCCAGGACCGAAAATATGGTCATATTCGATGAATAGCCCCATACTCAGTTTTTTCGGGCTGACGGTGAACATACCCATTTGGCCGTAGTAATAAAATTTCGAACGGGCCACGAGAAATCTCTAGGGACATCAAATTGATCCGATTCTTTTGTAGGGTCATAAAATATTCGATGTGAGTCTCCAGGACCGAAAATATGGTCAGATTCGGTGAATAGCCCCATACTCAGTTTTTTCGGGCTGACGGTGAACATACCCCTTTGGTTGTAGTAGCAAAATTTCGAAAGGGCCACGGGAAAGCTTTAAGGACATCAATTTGATCCGATTCTATCGTAGGGCTATAAAATATTCGATGGAAGTCTCCATGATCGAAAATATGGTCAAATTGGGTGAATAGCCCATACTGAGTTTTTTCGGGCTGACGGTGAACATACCCCTTTGGCCTTAGTAGCAAAATTTCGAACGGCCACGGGAAAGCTCTAGGGACATCAAATTGATCCGATTCTTTCATAGGGTCATAAAATATTCGATGCAGGTCTCCATGACTGAAAATATGGTCATTTTCGGTGAATATCCCCCTACTAAGTTTTTTCGGGCTGACGGTGAACATACACCTTTGGCCGTAGTAGCAAAATTTCGAACAGGCCACGGGAAAGCTCTAGGGACATCAAATCGATCCGATTCTTTGGCAGGGTCATAAAATATTCGATGCAGGTCTCCATGTCCGAAAATATGGTCATTTTCATTGAATAGCCACATACTCAGTTTTTTCGGGCTGATGGTGAACATATCCCTTTGGTCGTAGTGGCAAAATTTCGAACGGGCCACGAGAAAGCTCTAGGGACATTAAATCGACCCGGTTTTTTTGTAGGGTTATAAAATATTCGATGCAGGTCTCCAGGATCGAAAATATGGTCATTTTTGGTGAATAGCGCCATTCTCAGTTTTTCGGGCTGACGGTGAACATACCCCTATGGCCGTAGTAGCAAAATTTCGAACGGGCCACTGGAAAGCTTTTGGGACTTCAAATCGATCCGATTCTATCGTAGGATTATAAATTATTATATGCAGGTCTCCAGGATTGAGAAATCTCTAGGGACATCAAATCTATCCGATTCTTTGGCAGGGTCATAAAATATTCGATGCAGGTCTCTTGGTCTGAAAATATGGTCATTTTCGGTGAATAGCCCCATACTCAGTTTTTTCGGGCTGACGGTGAACATACCCCTTTAGCCGTAGTAGCAAAATTTCAAACGGGCCACCAGAAAGCTTTAGGGGCATCAAATCGATCTGATTCATTCGTAGGGTAATAAAATATTCGATGTAGGTCTCCAGAACCGAAAACATGGTCATTTTCGGTGAATAGCTCCATACTCAGCTCTTTCGAGCTAACGGTGAACATACCCTTTTGGCCATAGTAGCAAAATTACGAACGGGCCACAACAAAGCTCTACGGACATCAAATCGATCCGATTCTTTCGTAGGGTCGTAAAATATTCGATGCAGGTCTTCAGGACCGAAAATATGGTCATTTTCGGTGAATAGCCCCGTACTCAGTTTTTTCGGGCTGATAGTGAACATACCCCTTTGGCCGTAGTAGCAAAATTTCGAACGGGCCACGGGAAAGCTCTTGGGACATCAAATCGATCCGATTCTTTCGTAGGGTCATAAAATATTCGATGCAGGTCTCCAAGACCGAAAACATGGTCATTTTCAGTGAATATCCCCGTACTCAGTTTTTTCGGGCTGACGGTGAACATACCCTTTTGGCCGTACTAGCAAAATCTCGAACGGGCCACGGGAAAGCTTTAGGGATATCAAATTGATCCGATTCTTTCGTAGGGTCATAAAATACTCGACGCAGGTCTCCAGGACCAAAAACATGGTCATGTTGGGTGAATAGCCCCATTCTCAGTTTTTTCGGGCTGACGGTGAACATGCCTCTTTAGCCGTAGTAGCAAAATTTCGAACGTGCATCGAGAAAGCTCTAGGGACATCAAATCTATCCGATTATTTCGCAGGGTCATAAAATATTCGATGCAGGTCTCCAGCTCTGAAAATATGGTCATTTTCGGTGAATAGCCCCATACTCAGTTTTTTCGGACTGACGGTGAACATACCCCTTTGGCCGTAGTAGCAAAATTTCGAACGGGCCATGGGAAAGCTCTCGGGATATAAAATCGATCCGATTCTTTCGTAGGGTCATAAAATATTTGATGTAGGTCTCCAAGACCGAAAACATGGTCATTTTCGATGAATAGCCCCATACTCAGTTTTTTCGGGCTGGCGGTGAACATACCCTTTTTAGCCGTAGTAGCAAAATCTCGAACGAGCAACGGGAAAACTCTAGGGACATTAAATCGATCCGATTTTTTTGTAGGGTTATAAAATATTCGATGCAGGTTTTCAGGATCGAAAATATGGTCATTTTCGGTGAATAGCCCCCTACTCAGTTTTTTCGGGCTGACGGTGAACATACCCCTTTGGCCGTAGTAGAAAAATTTCGAACGGGCCACTGGAAAGATTTTGGGACTTCAAATCGATCTGATTCTTTCGTAGGATCATTAAATATTATATTCAGGTCTCCAAGATTGAAAAGATGGTCATTTTCGGTGAATAGCCCCGTAATCAGTTTTTTCGGGCTGATTGTGAACATACCCCATTGGCCGTAGTAGCAAAATTTAGAACGGGCCACAGGAAAGCTCTTGGGACATCAAATCGATCCGATTCTTTCGTAGGGTCTTAAAATATTCGATGTAGGTCTCCAGGACCGAAAACATGGTCATTTTCGGTGAATACCCCCATACTCAACTTTTTCGAGCTGACGGTGAATATACCCCTTTGGCCGTAGTAGCAAAATTTCGAACGGGCCACGGGATAGCTCTTGGGACTTCTAATCGTTCCGATTCATTCGTAGGATCATAAAATATTAGATGCATGTCTCCAAGATTGAAAATATGGTCATTTTTGGTGAGTATCTCCATACTCTGTTTTTTCGGGATGATGGTGAACATACCCCTTTGGCCGTAATAGAAAAGTTTCGAACGGGCTACCAGAAAGCTCTACGGACATTAAGTCGATCCGATTCTTTCGTAGGGTCATAAAATATTTGATGCAGGTCTTCATGACCGAAAATATGGTCATTTTCAATGAATAGCCCCTACTCACTTTTTTCGGGCTGACGGTGAACATATCCCTTTGTCCGTAGTAGCAAAATTTCGAACGGGCCACTGAAAGATTTTGGGACTTCAAATCGATCCGATTCTTTCGTAGGATCATTAAATATTATATGCAGGTCTCCAGGATTGAAAATATGGCCATTTTCGGTGAATAGCGCTATACTCAGTTTTTTTGGACTGATTGTGAACATACCACATTGGCCGTAGTAGGAAAATTTCGAACGGGCCACGGGAAAGCTCTTGGGCCATCAAATCGATCCGATTCTTTCATAGGGTCATAAAATATTCGATGTAGGTCTCCAGGACCGAAAACATGGTCATTTTCGGTGAATAGCTCCATACTCAGCTTTTTCTAGCTGACGGTGAACATACCCCTTTGGCCGTAGTAGCAAAATTTCGGATGGGCCACAGGAAAGCTCTACGGATATCAAATCGAACCGATTCTTTCGTAGGGTCGTAAAATATTCGATGTAGGTCAACAGGACCGAAAATATGGTCATTTTCGGTGAATAGCCCCGTACTCAGTTTTTTTAGGTTGACGGTGAACATACCCATTTGGCCGTAGTAGCTAACTTTCGAACGGGCCACGGGAAAGCTCTAGGGACATCAAATCGATCCGATTCATTCGTGGGGTCATAAAATATTATACGCAGGTCTCTAGGACTGAAAATATGGTCATTTTCGGTGAATAGCCCCATACTTAGCTTTATCGAGCTGACGGTGAACATACCCCTTTGGTTTTATTAGCAAAATTTCGAACGGGCCACGAGAAAGATCTAGGGATATAAAATCGATCCGATTTTCTTGTAGGGTAATAAAATCATCGATGCATGTCTTCAGGACTGAAAATATGGTCATTTTCGGTGAATAGCTCCCTACTCAGTTTTTTCGGGCTGACGGTGAACATACCGCTTTGGCCGTAGTAGCAAAATTTCGAACGGGCCACTGGAAAGATTTTGGGACTTCAAATCGATCCGATTCTTTCGTAGGATCATTAAATATTATATGCAGGTCTCCAGGATTGAGAATATGGTCATTTTCGGTGAATAGCCCCATACTCAGTTTTTTCGGGCCGATTGTGAACATACCCCATTGGCCGTAGTAGCAAAATTTCCAACGGGCCACGGGAAAGCTCCTGGGACATCAAATCGATCCGATTCTTTCGTAGGGTCATAAAATATTCGATGTAGGTCTCCAGGACCGAAAACATGATCATTTTTTGTGAATAGCCCCATACTCAGCTTTTTCTAGCTGACGGTGAACATACCCCTTTGGCCGTAGTAGCAAAATTTCGAACGGACCACAGGAAAGCTCTACGGATATCAAATCGAACCGATTCTTTCGTAGGGTCGTAAAATATTCGATGTAGGTCAACAGGACCGAAAATATGGTCATTTTCGGTGAATAGCCCCGTACTCAGTTTTTTCGGGCTGACGGTGAACATACCCATTTGGCCGTAGTAGCTAAATTTCGAACGATCCACGGGAAAGCTCTAGGGACATCAAATCAATCCGATTCATTCGTAGGTTCATAAAATATTATACGCAGGTCTTCAGGACTGAAAATAAGGTCATTTTCGGTGAATAGCCCCATACTTAGCTTTATCGAGCTGACGGTGAACACACCCCTTTGGTTTTAGTAGCAAAATTTCGAAAGGGCCACGAGAAAGATCTAGGGATATTAAATCGATCCGATTTTCTTGTAGGGTAATAAAATCATCGATGCAGGTCTTCAAGACCGAATATATGGTTATTTTCGGTGAATAGCTCCCTACTCAGTTTTTTCGGGCTGACGGTGAACATACCCCTTTGGCCGTAGTAGCAAAATTTCGAACGGGCCGCTGGCAAGCTTTTGGGACTTCAAATCGATCCGATTCTCTCGTAGGATCATTAAATATTATATGCAGGTCTCCAGGATTCAGAATATGGTCATTTTCGGTTAATAGCCCCATACTCAGTTTTTTCGGGCTGATTGTGAACATACCCCATTGGCCGTAGTAGCAAAATTTCGAACGGACCACGGGAAAGCTCTTGGGACATCAATTCGATCCGATTCTTTCGTAGGGTCATAAAATATTCGATGTAGGTCTCCAGAACCGAAAACATGGTTATTTTCGGTGAATAGCCCCATACTCAGCTTTTTCGAGCTGACGGTGAACATATCCCTTTGGTCGTAGTAGCAAAATTTCGAAAGGGCCACGGGAAAGCTTTAAGGACATCAAATTGATCCGATTCTATCGCAGGGCTATAAAATATTCGTTGGAAGTCTCCATGATCGAAAATATGTTCAGATTGGGTGAATAGCCCATAATCAATTTTTTCGGGCTAACGGTGAACATACCCCTTTGGCCTTAGTAGCAAAATTTCGAACGGGCCACAGGAAAGCTCCAGGGACATCACTTAGATCCGATTCTTTCATAGGGTCATAAAATATTCGATGCAGGTCTCCAGGACTGAAAATATGGTCATTTTCGGTGAATAGCCCCATACTCAGTTTTTTCGGGCTGACGGTGAACATATCCCTTTGGCCGTAGTAGCAAAATTTCGGACGGGCCATGGGAAAGCTCTAGGGACATCAAATCGATCCGATTCTTTGGCAGGGTCATAAAATATTCGATGCAGGTCTCCATGTCCCAAAATATGGTCATTTTCATTGAATAGCCACATACTCGGTTTTTTCGGGCTGACGGTGAACATACCTCTTTGGTCGTAGTAGCAAAATTTCGAACGGGCCACGAGAAAGCTCTAGGGACATTAAATCGATCCGATTTTTTTGTAGGGTTATATAATATTCGATGCATGTCTCCAGGATCGAAAATATGGTCATTTTTGGTGAATAGCCACATTCTCAGTTTTTTCGGGCTGACGGTGAACATACCCCTTTGGCCGTAGTTGCAAAATTTCGAACGGGCCACTGGAAAGCTTCTGGGACTTCAAATCGATCCGATTCTTTCGTAGGATCATAAATTATTATATGTAGGTCTCCAGGATTGAGAAATCTCTAGGGACATCAAATCTATCCGATTCTTTGGTAGGGTCATAAAATATTTGATGCAAGTCTCCAGGTCTGAAAATATGGTCATTTTCGGTGAATAGCCCCATATTCAGTTTTTTCGGGCTGACGGTGAACATACCCCTTTGGCCGTAGTAGCAAAATTTCGAACGGGCCACAGGAAAGCTCTACGGACATCAATTCGATCCGATTATTTTGTAGGGTCGTAAAATATTCTATGCAGGTCTCTAGGACCGAAAATATGGTTATTTTCGGTAAATAGCCCCGTACTCAGTTTTTTCGAGCTGATAGTGAACATACCTCTTTGGCCGTAATAGCAAAATTTCGAACGGGCCACCAGAAAGCTCGAGGGACTTCAAATCGATCCGATTCATTCGTAGGGTCATAAAATATTCGTTGCAGGTCTCCAGGACCGAAAATATGGTCATTTTCGGTGAATATCCCCGTACTCAGTTTTTTCGAGTTGACGGTGAACATACCCCTTTGGCCGTAGTAGCAAAATTTCAAACGGGCCACTGGAAAGATTTTGGGACTTCAAATCGATCCGATTCTTTCGTAGGATCATAAAATTTTATACGCAGGTCTCCAGGATTGAAAATAGTGGTCATTTTCGGTGAATAGCCACATACTCAGTTTTTTCGGGCTGATGGTGAACATATCCCTTTGGCAGTAGTAGCAAAATTTCGAATGGGCCACGGGAAAGTTCTTGGGACATCAAATCGATCCGATTCTTTCGTAGGGTCATAAAATATTCGATGTAGGTCTCCAAGACCGAAAACATGGTCATTTTCGGTGAATAGCTCCATACTCAACTCTTTCGAGCTAACGGTGAACATACCCTTTTGGCCATAGTAGCAAAATTACGAACGGGCCACAGGAAAAGCTCTACGGACATCAAATCGATCCGATTCTTTCGTAGGGTCGTAAAGTATTCGATGCAGGTCTTCAGGACCGAAAATATGGTCATTTTCGTTGAATAGCCCCGTACTCAGTTTTTTCGGGCTGATAGTGAACATACCCCTTTGGCCGTAGTAGCAAAATTTCGAACGGGCCACCAGAAAGTTCCAGGGACATCAAATCGATCCGATTCATTCGTAAGGTCATAAAATATTCGATGCAGGTCTCCAAAACCGAAATCATGGTCATTTTCGGTGAATAGCCCCATACTCAGCTTTTTCGAGCTGACGGTGAACATACCCCTTTAGCCGTAGTAGCAAAATTTCGAACGGGCCACAGGAAAACTCATGGGACATCAAATCGATCCGATTCTTTCGTAGGGTCATAAAATATTCGATGCAGGTCTCCAAGACCGAAAACATGGTCATTTTCGGTGAATATCCCCGTACACAATTTTTTCGGGCTGACGGTGAACATACCCTTTTGGCCGTAGTAGCAAAATCTCGAACGAACCGATTCTTTCGTAGGGTCGTAAAATATTAGATGTAGGTCAACAGGACCGAAAATATGGTCATTTTCGGTGAATAGCTCCGTACTCAGTTTTTTCGGGCTTACGGTGAACATACCCATTTGGCCGTAGTAGCTAAATTTCGAACGGGCCACGGGAAAGCTCTAGGGACATCAAATCAATCCGATTCATTTGTAGGGTCATAAAATTTTATACGCAGGTCTCCAGGACTGAAAATATGGTCATTTTCGGTGAATGGCCCCATACTTAGCTTTATCGAGCTGACGGTGAACACACCCCTTTGGCTTTAGTAGCAAAATTTCGAATGGGCCACGAGAAAGATCTAGGGATATTAAATCGATCCGAGTTTCTTGTAGGGTAATAAAATCATCGATGCAGGTCTTCAAGACCGAAAATATGGTCATTTTCGGTGAATAGCTCCCTACTCAGGTTTTTCGGGCTGACGGTGAACATATCCCTTTGGCCGTAGTAGAAAAATTTTGAACGGGCCACTGGAAAGATTTTGTGACTTCAAATCGATCCGATTCTTTCGTAGGATCATTAAATATTATATTCAAGTCTCCAGGATTGAAAATATGGTCATTTTCGGTGAATAGCCCCATACTCAGTTTTTTCGGGCTGATTGTGAACATACCCCATTGGCCGTAGTAGCAAAATTTCAAACGGGCCATGGGAAAGCTCTTGGGACATCAAATCGTTCCGATTCATTCGTAGGGTCATAAAATATTCGATGTAGGTCTCCAGGACCGAAAACATGGTCATTTTCGGTGAATACCCCCATACTCAGCTTTTTCGAGCTGACGGTGAACATACCCCTTTGGCCGTAGTAGCAAAATTTCGAACGGGCCACGAGATAGCTCTTGGGACTTCAAATCGTTCCGATTCATTCGTAGGATCATAAAATATTAGATGCATGTCTCCAAGATTGAAAATATGGTCATTTTCGGTGAGTATCTCCATACTCGGTTTTTTCGGGATGATGGTGAACATACCCCTTTGGCCGTAGTAGAAAAGTTTCGAACGGGCTACCAGAAAGCTTTAGGGACATTAAATCGATCCGATTCTTTCGTAGGGTCATAAAATATTTGATGCAGGTCTTCATGACCGAAAATATGGTCATTTTAAATGAATAGCCCCTACTCAGTTTTTTCGGGCTGACGGGGAACATACCCCTTTGGCCGTAGTATCAAAATTTCGAACTGGCCACTGGAAAGATTTTGGGACTTCAAATCGATCCGATTCTTTCGTAGGATCATTAAATATTATATGCAGGTCTCCAGGATTGAAAATATGGCCATTTTCGGTGAATAGCGCCATTCTCAGTTTTTTTTGGCTGATTGTGAACATACCACATTGGCCGTAGTAGCAAAATTTCGAACGGGCCACGGGAAAGCTCTCGGGACATCAAATCGATCCGATTCTTTCTTAGGGTCATAAAATATTCGATGTAGGTCTCCAGGACCGAAAACATGGTCATTTTCGGTGAATAGCTCCATACTCACCTTTTTCTAGCTGACGGTGAACATACCCCTTTGGCCGTAGTAGCAAAATTTCGAACGGGCCACAGGAAAGCTCTACGGATATCAAATCGAACCGATTCTTTCGTAGGGTCGTAAAATATTCGATGTAGGTCAACAGGACCAAAAATATGGTCATTTTCGGTGAATAGCCCCGTACTCAGTTTTTTCGGGTTGACGGTGAACATACCCATTTGGCCGTAGTAGCTAACTTTCGAACGGGCCACTGGAAAGATTTTGGGACTTCAAATCGTTCCGATTCTTTCGTAGGATCATTAAATATTATACGCAGGTCTCCAGGATTGAGAATATGGTCATTTTCGGTGAATAGCCACATACTCAGTTTTTTCGGGCTGATGGTGAACATATCCCTTTGGCAGTAGTAGCAAAATTTCGAATGGGCCACGGGAAAGTTCTTGGGACATCAAATCGATCCGATTCTTTCGTAGGGTCATAAAATATTCGATGTAGGTCTCCAGGACCGAAAACATGATCATTTTTTGTGAATAGCCCCATACTCAGCTTTTTCTAGCTGACGGTGAACATACCCCTTTGGCCGTAGTAGCAAAATTTCGAACGGACCACAGGAAAGCTCTACGGATATCAAATCGAACCGATTCTTTCGTAGGGTCGTAAAATATTCGATGTAGGTCAACAGGACCGAAAATATGGTCATTTTCGGTGAATAGCCCCGTACTCAGTTTTTTCGGGCTGACGGTGAACATACCCATTTGGCCGTAGTAGCTAAATTTCGAACGATCCACGGGAAAGCTCTAGGGACATCAAATCAATCCGATTCATTCGTAGGTTCATAAAATATTATACGCAGGTCTTCAGGACTGAAAATAAGGTCATTTTCGGTGAATAGCCCCATACTTAACTTTATCGAGCTGACGGTGAACACACCCCTTTGGTTTTAGTAGCAAAATTTCGAAAGGGCCACGAGAAAGATCTAGGGATATTAAATCGATCCGATTTTCTTGTAGGGTAATAAAATCATCGATGCAGGTCTTCAAGACCGAATATATGGTTATTTTCGGTGAATAGCTCCCTACTCAGTTTTTTCGGGCTGACGGTGAACATACCCCTTTGGCCGTAGTAGCAAAATTTCGAACGGGCCGCTGGCAAGCTTTTGGGACTTCAAATCGATCCGATTCTCTCGTAGGATCATTAAATATTATATGCAGGTCTCCAGGATTCAGAATATGGTCATTTTCGGTTAATAGCCCCATACTCAGTTTTTTCGGGCTGATTGTGAACATACCCCATTGGCCGTAGTAGCAAAATTTCGAACGGACCACGGGAAAGCTCTTGGGACATCAAATCGATCCGATTCTTTCGTAGGGTCATAAAATATTCGATGTAGGTCTCCAGAACCGAAAACATGGTTATTTTCGGTGAATAGCCCCATACTCAGCTTTTTCGAGCTGACGGTGAACATACCCCTTTGGTCGTAGTAGCAAAATTTCGAAAGGGCCACGGGAAAGCTTTAAGGACATCAAATTGATCCGATTCTATCGCAGGGCTATAAAATATTCGTTGGAAGTCTCCATGATCGAAAATATGTTCAGATTGGGTGAATAGCCCATAATCAATTTTTTCGGGCTAACGGTGAACATACCCCTTTGGCCTTAGTAGCAAAATTTCGAACGGGCCACAGGAAAGCTCCAGGGACATCACTTAGATCCGATTCTTTCATAGGGTCATAAAATATTCGATGCAGGTCTCCAGGACTGAAAATATGGTCATTTTCGGTGAATAGCCCCCTACTCAGTTTTTTCGGGCTGACGGTGAACATATCCCTTTGGCCGTAGTAGCAAAATTTCGAACGGGCCATGGGAAATCTCTAGGGACATCAAATCGATCCGATTCTTTGGCAGGGTCATAAAATATTCGATGCAGGTCTCCATGTCCCAAAATATGGTCATTTTCATTGAATAGCCACATACTCGGTTTTTTCGGGCTGACGGTGAACATACCTCTTTGGTCGTAGTAGCAAAATTTCGAACGGGCCACGAGAAAGCTCTAGGGACATTAAATCGATCCGATTTTTTTGTAGGGTTATATAATATTCGATGCATGTCTCCAGGATCGAAAATATGGTCATTTTTGGTGAATAGCCACATTCTCAGTTTTTTCGGGCTGACGGTGAACATACCCCTTTGGCCGTAGTAGCAAAATTTCGAACGGGCCACTGGAAAGCTTCTGGGACTTCAAATCGATCCGATTCTTTCGTAGGATCATAAATTATTATATGTAGGTCTCCAGGATTGAGAAATCTCTAGGGACATCAAATCTATCCGATTCTTTGGTAGGGTCATAAAATATTTGATGCAAGTCTCCAGGTCTGAAAATATGGTCATTTTCGGTGAATAGCCCCATATTCAGTTTTTTCGGGCTGACGGTGAACATACCCCTTTGGCCGTAGTAGCAAAATTTCGAACGGGCCACAGGAAAGCTCTACGGACATCAATTCGATCCGATTATTTTGTAGGGTCGTAAAATATTCTATGCAGGTCTCTAGGACCGAAAATATGGTCATTTTCGGTAAATAGCCCCGTACTCAGTTTTTTCGAGCTGATAGTGAACATACCTCTTTGGCCGTAATAACAAAATTTCGAACGGGCCACGGGAAAGCTCGAGGGACATCAAATCGATCCGATTCATTCGTAGGGTCATAAAATATTCGTTGCAGGTCTCCAGGACCGAAAACATGGTCATTTTCGGTGAATATCCCCGTACTCAGTTTTTTCGAGCTGACGGCGAACATACCCCTTCGGCCGTAGTAGCAAAATTTCGAACGGGCCACAGGAAAGATCTACGGACATCAAATCGATCCGATTCTTTCGTAGGGTCGTAAAATATTCGATGCAGGTCTCCAGGACCGAAAATATGGTCATTTTCGGTGAATAGCCCCGTACTCAGTTTTTTCGGGCTGATAGTTAACATACCCCTTTGGCCGTAGTAGCAAAATTTCGAACGGGCCACAAGAAAGCTCTAGGGACATCAAATCGATCCGACTCTTTCGTAGGGTTGTAAAATATTCGATGCAGGTCTTCAGGACCGAAAATACGGTCGTTTTCGGTGAATAGCCTCATACTTAATTTTATCGGGCTGATGGTGAACATACCCCATCGGCCGTAGTAGCAAAATTTCGAACGGGCCACGGGAAAGCTCTTAGGACATCAAATCGATCCGATTCTTTCGTAGGGTCATAAAATATAGATGCAGGTCTCCAGGACCGAAAATATGGTCATTTTCGGTTAATAGCGCCATACTCAGCTTTTTTGAGCTAACGGTGAACATACCGCTTTGCCCGTCGTAGCAAAATTTCGAACGGGCCACCAGAAAGCTCTAGGGACATCAAATCGATCAGATTCTTTCGCAGGGTCGTAAAATATTCGATGCAGGTCTCCAGGATTGAAAATACGGTCATTTTCGGTGAATAGCTCCATACTCAGTTTTTTCGAGTTGATGGTGAACATACCCTTTTGGCCGTAGTAGCAAAATTTCGAACGGGCCACAGGAAAGCTCTACGGACATCAAATCGATCCGATTCTTTCGTAGGGTCGTAAAATATTTGATGCAGGTCTCCAGAACCGAAAATATGGTCATTTTCGGTGAATAGCCCCGTACACAGCTTTTTCGAGCTGACGGTGAACATACCTCTTTGGCCGTAGTAGCAAAATTTCGAATGGGCCATAGGAAAGCTCTACGGACATCAAATCGATCCGATTCTTTCGTAGGGTCATAAAATATCGATGCAGGTCTCCAGGACCGAAAATATGATCATTTTCGGTGAATAGCCCCATACTCAGCTTTTTCGAGCTGACGGCGAACATACCCCTTCGGCCGTAGTAGCAAAATTTCGAATGGGCCACAGGAAAGATCTACGGACATCAAATCGATCCGATTCTTTCGTAGGGTCGTAAAATATTCGATGCAGGTCTCCAGGACCGAAAATATGGTCATTTTCGGTGAATAGCCCCGTACTCAGTTTTTTCGGGCAGATAGTTAACATACCCCTTTGGCCGTAGTAGCAAAATTTCGAACGGGCCACAAGAGAGCTCTAGGGACATCAAATCGATCCGACTCTTTCGTAGGGTTGTAAAATATTCGATGCAGGTCTTCAGGACCGAAAATATGGTCGTTTTCGGTGAATAGCCTCATACTTAATTTTTTCGGGCTGATGGTGAACATACCCCATTGGCCGTAGTAGCAAAATTTCAAACGGGCCACGGGAAAGCTCTTAGGACATCAAATCGATCCGATTCTTTCGTAGGGTCATAAAATATAGATGCAGGTCTCCAGGACCGAAAATATGGTCATTTTCGGTTAATAGCGCCATACTCAGCTTTTTTGAGCTAACGGTGAACATACCGCTTTGCCCGTCGTAGCAAAATTTCGAACGGGCCACCAGAAAGCTCTAGGGACATCAAATCGATCAGATTCTTTCGCAGGGTCGTAAAATATTCGATGCAGGTCTCCAGGATTGAAAATACGGTCATTTTCGGTGAATAGCTCCATACTCAGTTTTTTCGAGTTGATGGTGAACATACCCTTTTGGCCGTAGTAGCAAAATTTCGAACGGGCCACAGGAAAGCTCTACGGACATCAAATCGATCCGATTCTTTCGTAGGGTCGTAAAATATTTGATGCAGGTCTCCAGAACCGAAAATATGGTCATTTTCGGTGAATAGCCCCGTACACAGCTTTTTCGAGCTGACGGTGAACATACCTCTTTGGCCGTAGTAGCAAAATTTCGAATGGGCCATAGGAAAGCTCTACGGACATCAAATCGATCCGATTCTTTCGTAGGGTCATAAAATATCGATGCAGGTCTCCAGGACCGAAAATATGATCATTTTCGGTGAATAGCCCCATACTCAGCTTTTTCGAGCTGACGGCGAACATACCCCTTCGGCCGTAGTAGCAAAATTTCGAATGGGCCACAGGAAAGATCTACGGACATCAAATCGATCCGATTCTTTCGTAGGGTCGTAAAATATTCGATGCAGGTCTCCAGGACCGAAAATATGGTCATTTTCGGTGAATAGCCCCGTACTCAGTTTTTTCGGGCAGATAGTTAACATACCCCTTTGGCCGTAGTAGCAAAATTTCGAACGGGCCACAAGAGAGCTCTAGGGACATCAAATCGATCCGACTCTTTCGTAGGGTTGTAAAATATTCGATGCAGGTCTTCAGGACCGAAAATATGGTCGTTTTCGGTGAATAGCCTCATACTTAATTTTTTCGGGCTGATGGTGAACATACCCCATTGGCCGTAGTAGCAAAATTTCGAACGGGCCACGTGAAAGCTCTTAGGACATCAAATCGATCCGATTCTTTCGTAGGGTCATAAAATATAGATGCAGGTCTCCAGGACCGAAAATATGGTCTTTTTTCGGTTAATAGCGCCATACTCAGCTTTTTTGAGCTAACGGTGAACATACCGCTTTGGCCGTCGTAGCAAAATTTTGAACGGGCCACCAGAAAGCTCTAGGGACATCAAATCGATCAGATTCTTTCGCAGGGTCGTAAAATATTCGATGCAGGTCTGCAGGATTCAAAATACGGTCATTTTCGGTGAATAGCTCCATACTCAGTTTTTTCGAGTTGATGGTGAACATACCCTTTTGGCCGTAGTAGCAAAATTTCGAACGGGCCACAGGAAAGCTCTACGGACATCAAATCGATCCGATTCTTTCGTAGGGTCGTAAAATATTCGATGCAGGTCTCGAGGACCGAAAATATGGTCATTTTCGGTGAATAGCGCCGTACTCAGCTTTTTCGAGCTGACGGTGAACATACCCCTTTGGCCGTAGTAGCAAAATTTCGAACGAGCCACAGGAAAGCTCTACGGGCATCAAATCGATCCGATTCTTTCGTAGGGTCGTAAAATATTCGATGCAGGTCTCCAGGACCGAAAATATTGTCATTTTCGGTGAATATCCCCGTACTCAGCTTTTTCGAGCTGACGGTGAACATACCCCTTTGGCCGTAGTAGCAAAATTTCGAATGGGCCACAGGAAAGATCTACGGACATCAAATCGATCCGATTCTTTCGTAGGGTCGTAAAATATTCGATGCAGGTCCCCAGGACCGAAAATATGGTCATTTTCGGTGAATAGCCCCGTACTCAGTTTTTTCGGGCTGATAGTGAACATACCCCTTTGGCCGTAGTAGAAAAATTTCGAACGGGCCACCAGAAAGCTCTAGGGACATCAAATCGATCCGACTCTTTCGTAGGGTTGTAAAATATTCGATGCAGGTCTTCAGGACCGAAAATATGGTCATTTTCGGTGAATAGCCTCATACTTAATTTTTTCGGGCTGATGGTGAACATACCTCTTTGGCCGTAGTAGCAAAATTTCGAACGGGCCACGGGAAAGCTCTTAGGACATCAAATCGATCCGAATCTTTCGTAGGGTCATAAAATATTCGATGTTGGTTTCCAGGACCGAAAACATGGTCATTTTCGGTGAATAGTCCCATACTCAGTTTTTTGGGATGATGGTGAACATACCCCTTTGGTCGTAGTAGCAAAATTTCGAACGGGCCACAGGAAAGATCAACGGACATCAAATCGATCCGATTCTTTTGTAGGGTTATAAAATATAGATGCAGGTCTCCAGGACCGAAAATAAGGTCATTTTCGGTTAATAGCCCCATACTCAGCTCTTTCGAGCTAACGGTGAACATACCGTTTTGGCCGTAGTAGCAAAATTTCGAACGGGCCACAGGAAAGCTCTACGGACATCAAATAGATCCGATTCTTTCGCAGGGTCGAAAAATATTTGATGCAGGTCTCCAGGACCGAAAATATTGTCATTTTCGGTGAATAGCCCCGTACACAGCTTTTTCGAGCTGACGGTGAACATACCCCTTTGGCTGTAGTAGCAAAATTTCGAATGGGCCACAGGAAAGCTCTACGGACATCAAATCGATCCGATTCTTTCGTAGGGTCATAAAATATCGATGCAAGTCTCCAGGGCCGAAAATATGGTCATTTTCGGTGAATAACCCCATACTCAGCTTTTTCGAGCTGACGGTGAACATACCCCTTTGGCCGTAGTAACAAAATTTCGAACGGGCCATAGGAAAGCTCTACGGACATCAAATTGATCCGATTCTTTCGTAGGGTCGTAAAATATTCGATGCAGGTCTCCAGGATTGAAAATACGGTCATTTTCGGTGAATAGCTTCATACTCAGTTTTTTCGAGTTGATGGTGAACATACCCTTTTGGCCGTAGTAGCAAAATTTCGAACGGGCCACAGGAAAGCTCTACGGACATCAAATCAATCTGATTCTTTCGTAGGGTCGTAAAATATTCGATGCAGGTCTCCAGGACCGAAAATATGGTCATTTTCGGTGAATAGCCCCGTACTCAGCTTTTTCGAGCTGACGGTGAACATAGCCCTTTGGCCATAGTAGCAAAATTTCGAACGAGCCACAGGAAAGCTCTACGGGCATCGAATCGATCCGATTCTTTCGTAGGGTCGTAAAATATTCGATACAGGTCTCCAGGACCGAAAATATTGTCATTTTCAGTGAATATCCCCGTACTCAGCTTTTTCGAGCTGACGGTGAACATACCCCTTTGGCCGTAGTAGCAAAATTTCGAACGGGCCACCGGAAAGATCTACGGACATCAAATCGATCCGATTCTTTCGTAGGTTCATAAAATATAGATGCAGGTCTCCAGGACCGAAAATATGGTCAATTTCGGTTAATAGCCCCATACTCAGCTTTTTCGAGCTAACGGTGAACATACCGCTTTGGCCATAGTAGCAAAATTTTGAACGGGCCACCAGAAAGTTCTAGGGACATCAAATCAATCCGATTCTTTCGTAGGGTCGTAAAATATTCGATGCAGGTCTCCAGGATTGAAAATACGGTCATTTTCGGTGAATAGCTCCATACTCAGTTTTTTCGAGTTAATGGTGAACATACCCTTTTGACCGTAGTAGCAAAATTTCGAACGGGCCACAAGAAAGCTTTACGGACATCAAATCGATCCGATTCTTTCGTAGGGTCGTAAATTATTCGATGCAGGTCTCCAGAACCGAAAATATGGTCATTTTCGGTGAATAGCCCCGTACACAGCTTTTTCGAGCTGACGGTGAACATACCCCTTTGGCCGTAGTAGCAAAATTTCGAATGGGCCAAAGGAAAGCTCTACGGATATCAAATCGATCCGATTCTTTCGTAGGGTCATAAAATATCGATGCAGGTCACCAGGACCGAAAATATGGTCATTTTCGGTGAATAGCCCCATACTCAGCTCTCTTTCGAGCTGACGGTGAACATACCCCTTCGGCCGTAGTAGCAAAATTTCGAACGGGCCACAGGAAAGATCTACGGACATCAAATCGATCCGATTCTTTCGTAGGGTCGTAAAATATTCGATGCAGGTCTCCAGGACCGAAAATATGGTCATTTTCGGTGAATAGCCCCGTACTCAGTTTTTTCGGGCTGATAGTTAACATACCCCTTTGGCCGTAGTAGCAAAAATTCGAACGGGCCCCAAGACATCTCTAGGGACATCAAATCGATCCGATTCTTTCGTAGGGTTGTAAAATATTCGATGCAGGTCTTCAGGACCGAAAATATGGTCATTTTCGGTGAATAGCCTCATACTTAATTTTTTCGGGCTGATGGTGAACATACCTCTTTGGCCGTAGTAGCAAAATTTCGAACGGGCCACGGGAAAGCTCTTAGGACATCAAATCGATCCGAATCTTTCGTAGGGTCATAAAATATTCGATGTTGGTTTCCAGGACCGAAAACATGGTCATTTTCGGTGAATAGCCCCATACTCAGCTTTTTCGAGCTAAAGGTGAACATACCGCTTTGGGCGTTGTAGCAAAATTTCGAACGGGCCACAGGAAAGCTCTACGGACATCATATCGATCCGATTCTTTCGCAGGGACGTAAAATATTCGATGCAGGTCTCCAGGACCGAAAATATGGTCATTTTCGGTGAATAGCCCCATACTCAGTTTTTTCTGGCTTACGGTGAACATACCCCTTTGGCCGTAGTAGCAAAATTTCGAACGGGCCACCAGAAAGCTCTATGGACATCAAATCGATCTGATTCTTTCGTAGGATCAGAAAATACTATATGCAGGTCTCCAGGATTGAAAATACGGTAATTTTCGGTGAATAGCTCCATACTCAGTTTTTTCGAGTTGATGGTGAACATACCCTTTTAGCCGTAGTAGCAAAATTTCGAACGGGCCACAGGAAAGCTCTACGGACATCAAATCGATCCGATTCTTTCGTAGGGTCATAAAATATGGATGAAGGTCTCCATGACCGAAAATATTGTCATTTTCTTTGAATAGCCCCATACTCAGCTTTTTCGAGCTGACGGTGAACATACCCCTTTGGCCGTAGTAGCAAAATTTCGAACGGGCCACAGGAAAGATCTACGGACATCAAATCGATCCGATTCTTTCGTAGGGTCGTAAAATATTCGATGCAGGTCTCCAGGACCGAAAATATGGTCATTTTCGGTGAATAGCCCCGTACTCAGTTTTTTCGGGCCGATAGTGAACAAACCCCTTTGGCCGTTGTAGCAAAATTTAGAACGGGCCACTAGAAAGCTCTAGGGACATCAAATCGATCCGATTCTTTTGTAGGTTTGTAAAATATTCGATGCAGGTCTTCAGGACTGAAAATATGGTCATTTTCGGTGAATAGCCTCATACTTAATTTTTTCGGGCTGATGGTTAACATACCCCTTTGGCAGTAGTAGCAAAATTTCGAACGGGCCACGGGAAAGCTCTTAGGACATCAAATCTATCCGAATCTTTCGTAGGGTTATAAAATATTCGATGTTGGTTTCTAGGACCGAAAACATGGTCATTTTCGGTGAATAGCCCCATACTCAGCTTTTTCGAGCTAACGGTGAACATACCGCTTTGGCCGTTTTATCAAAATTTCGAACGGGCCACAGGAAAGCTCTACGGACATCAAATCGATCCGATTCTTTCACAGGGTCGTAAAATATTCGATGCAGGTCTCCAGGACCAAAAATATGGTCACTTTCGATGAATAGCCCCGTAGTCAGTTTTTTCGGGCTGACGGTGAACATACCTCTTTGGCCGTAGTAGCAAAATTTCGAACGGGCCACCAGAAAGCTCTAGGGACATCAAATCGATCCGATTCATTCGTAGGGTCATAAAATATTCGATGCAGGTCTCCAGAATCGAAAACATGGTAATTTTCGGTGAATAGCCCCATACTCAGCTTTTTCGAGCTGACGGTGAACATACCGCTTTCGCCGTTGTAGCAAAATTTTGAACGGGTCACAGGAAAGCTCTACGGACAACAAATCGATCCGATTCTTTCGCAGGGTCGTAAAATATTCGATGCAGGTCTTCAGGACCGAAAATATGGTCATTTTTGGTGAATAGCCCCGTACTCAGTTTTTTCGGGCTGACGGTGAACATACCTTTTTGGCCGTAGTAGCAAAATTTCGAACGGACCACCAGAAAGCTCTAGGGACATAAAATCGATCCGATTCATTCGTAGGGTCATAAAATATTCAATGCAGGTCTCCAGAACCGAAAACATGGTAATTATCGGTGAATAGCCCCATACTCAGCTTTTTCGAGCTGACGGTGAACATACCGCTTTGGCCGTTGTAGCAAAATTTCGAACGGGCCACAGGAAAGCTTTACGGACATCAAATTGATCCGATTCTTTCGCAGGGTCGTAAAATATTCGATGCAGGTCTCCAAGCCCGAAAATATGGTCACTTTCGGTGAATAGCCCCGTATTCAGTTTTTTCGGGCTGACGGTGAACATACCTCTTTGGCCGTAGTAGCAAAATTTCGAACGGGCCACCAGAAAGCTCTAGGGACATCAAATCGATCCGATTCATTCGTAGGGTCATAAAATATTCGATGCAGGTCTCCAGAACCGAAAACATGTGTAGGTTCCCAGCCAGATCTACACGGAATATCTCGTTCTACGTAGGTGCGGAATCCCTACGTAAGACGATACGAGCGTAGAAGACGATACACGTTAACACAATCAAACACACGTTACAATAAACAAAGACACGTTGTATTGCAACTTGAAACACGTGACTCACTGATCACCGATTACACAAACTCTGAACAACTCATAAACTGATTCCTCTAATTCAGCCGTAACCTAGCCGTATATAACAGACGACAACTTCGCCTAACATGTTTAGGCGAAGTTGTCACTAACTTCGCTTGTTCCACAAGTTCGCCTATATAAGCGAACTTGTGAGCTTACTTCGCTTAATACAAAATACAAATCCAACTAACTCGATTACAGACACTAGACACTGAACTACTGACATCATGTACCAACAGACTCCCCCTTGGCAGTAGCTTCATATCTCTATCTTTAAACACTTGTCTTGTAATCCCAAAAATCTTGTATCTTTCATCTTCAAGCATGAACGCCTTCTCGTACACAAACCGAAACAACTATTTGATACTTCTTTGCTTCTTCTTTCCAAGCAGGAATATAAAATATCTTTTTCTCGTTCAGCACCTGCAGATCAGCTTGAGACAGATTCACTAGATGCATATGATCATAAACTCTCATCAGCTCTTGTTCATCTTCATCCTCCATTACTGCTTCAGCTGTTTCATAATCCACATACCACCACTTCAGATCTTTGAGCACATCCTTGGGCATTTGTTTCATCGGCACTTCTTTTAAACACCGGATCGGCTTATACTTCATGATCATCCAAGGCTTGCCATCTGCTCTCATTCCTCTGTCTTTGTCTTCAACAAGCTTTTCTTTCTGTGGTTTCAACAGCTCGAACTTTTTCTCCTTTATGCTTTCCTTCCAGACTATCTTCCCAATGACCCTAGCCATGTTATCATCACTCCTGTTTATCAACCCCAACCTGGCTAAGTCCTTCACTTCACACTCAGGCAACGTATTCAACGATCTCAACAGCCTCTTGAAATACTGAACCCCATCATACCTTTTAATCACAAAAAGCCTCAACTGCTCATCATATAACCAGCATATAATCCCCTTTTTCGATTCAGCATAACCCCTGATGTTGTAACTTTTCTTGAACATAGTAGGGACCGCCGGTTTCTTAGTCTTTAGGAACCACTGAGCGTAGCCTTCTTTCCATCTTGGCTGCTCCTCCCATTACGTCTCATCGCTTCCCATATCTTGACCCATATCTGCCTTATCAACTTCCGGAATCTCGTGCTCAACGTTCTCCTCCACAATCTCTCCTTCTTCAATCTCACTATCAATGACAATCTCAGCCCCTATCTTCTCTATCTCCTCCATCGGTAACACATCCTCATCACCTATAACATCATCTAACACCTCCTCAGCATCTACAACCACCACATCATCACCCCCTGAACCGCCAGCTGCACTCATTGACTCCCCCTGAGATGTGGAAGTCCCAAGAGCTTGTTCAGTTCTTGGCAACTCTCCACCTGCACCTTTCGATGCATTGGGATGATCGTCTCGATCATTACGCTTCTTCGTCCTCAGCTCATCACCCTTACAGCCCGTCTCCCCCTAAGATGCCAAGAACTGTTTCAAGGCATCAATTATTTTACCATGCTCGATCAGGAGGGACGACTGAATCTGATTCTCCGCAACGAGGCGCTGAATAGCATGAGTCTGGATAAGATTTACCCTTGATTGTTCTGCCACGACCCTTTCTAGCGCTGCTATTCTTTCCGAATCGGATAAGGTTGCATCGAAATCAAACCTCATATATGATATGTCTTGAGCGTACGGAGGAGGGATTCCCAATGTAACCGGCACCTCAGAAACAGGTGGAAACGTAACCGCAGGTGGTATCGTAACCGACAACCCTGCAGTAGCAACAACTGTCGACTCAACAAACCTTGCTACGACCTCCGTTGGAGTAAGAGTTGGAGGTGGCAGGGACACAATCTCCGGAGCCGAGAGCTGGAATGTAGTGGGTGGGATGCCGAAGGAAGATGAGGTAGTCACCACGGGAACATCCGTGGCGATTGGCCCTGTAACTTGCAATGGTGTAGGGACTATAGTCATACCAGACAGTGCGGGTGGAGTGAAACGAACCACCCTTGAGCTCTCACCAGCTCCCGAACCTGCACCTGCCCGTTCCCTTCTCGATCTATGGACCAACTGATGTAAATCTTCCTCAAAATCCGACTCACCGTCATCATTGTCTCTCTTCCTCTTCCCATGAATCCTTTCTTGTGTAAGCAAAATCCGTCTAGCTTCAGCCACATCATCAACTGAAGAATCAGAATCAGCCTCAGTCGTAGCTGCCCTAGCAACATCCACACTAGTAACCCGGGCTACCGAGACCTGTACCTCTTCCTCAGGGTCAACACGATCCATATCAAAAAATCCTTGACCGCCAAACGCAGCTTCAAGGTCTACATTTTCCTCCGGTGCCACAACAGGAGCAGCAGGTAAAGCTTGTTGTACCTCAGGTGGTGGTTGAGGTGCTCCAACCTGTTGTGGTGCCGGATCCCGAAACTCGTCCCCACGAGCTGGAACATACTATGGGTTGATCAAGTACCCAAATAATGGAGTATGTCGAGGACGGAGCTCAGGCTTGCTTCTTGCACTTGATGATCTACACTGAGCGAAGATCCTCTTGCTTACACTCTCCACATATCTAATCAGGCGGCGCTGAGGTAACGTGGGAGCAACATGATTCAAGATCATTTGAAGGAATCTTGGATACATCAGAAATCTCTCACGCGCCACCGCTCTTCTTTGACGGTCTATCTCGTAGAATACCATCTGACTAAAGCTATAACGCTTATTGTAAGTCAGTGCAGTCATCGCCGACTGCATGGTCGCACCCATTCCATTCGTACCAGCCTTTCTCCCTGACATACACACGATCATCACGTGCATAAGAAATCGCCATTGGTCTAACAAGAATCCCTTTCGTCTTTGAGTATCTCCCAATGGACCAGAATATCCCATCCTCAGAAAAGCACCATCTCTGAATGGAGCCACGAAGTCTGTAGGATCGTCTCTCGTTTCATCCCCAAACTGTAAAGCCACCCTGATCTGTTCAGACGAGAACTGTACTATCTGATTGTTAACCGTTGCACGCATAACCGGGGGCTCGACTCGACAGTCATATTCCACTGTCTGCTAGAAATCTTCTATGTTTGGTAATGAGATATGCAGTGTTGTAGTAATAGCATGGAAGATACGCGAGTGGAGTAGAAATGTGATGATCTCGCGGAAATCATCAACACCGCTCGCATCCGGGTCCAATGTGATGTACATGTTATGCCCCGGGAAAAACTGTCGATGGTTATCTCCTCCTTCGTCACCACCTGCACCACCTGCTCCAGCTACAGCTGCCATTTCTGCAACAAAAACAGACTAAGTTAGAGAATCGTCGAGGCAAATCACAAGTTCGCCTGTTACCATGAGCGAAGTTATGATTTATTCTGTATAGGCGAAGTTAGAGGTGGGGCGAAGTTGGGAACAACTTTGCCTGATCAATGTTAAGTAAAAAGGGCCAGGCGAAGTTAATGATAACTTCGCCTAACCACAACTTCGCCTCATGTACTGTTACATAATTAATTATCAGGCGAAGTTAACCCTCAGGCGAAGTTAAGGATAACTTCGCCTAAACTGTAAGTTCGCCTGAATATGAATCGGCAACAATTTAGTTGTTCAAACGAATTGATTTGGTCAATTTGGAGATTGCGGACTGTTAAACACATGTTTTTATGGAGATCTAGACGATCAATATGATTACGACCACGTGAAAATAAGTTTGAAAATCGGGTGTTGGATGTTTGAAAGAACGACGTCACTAAACGGGTCGAAACGACCTTTGATTAACGCCAATGACATAGATTAAAAGATGCAACAACCCTACACACCTTTAACACGGAATGAACTCGAGAAAAAATAACACAGATTGATCGAGATATAACTTCGCTTAGGGTTACTGGGAATAAGTTCGCCGGATTTTGAAAAACAATACTGAGCATTTGACCAAAAACTTCTTTATATAGGGTCAAGGTTATACAGGCGAAGTTATGGATAACTTCGCCTATTGCAGGCGAAGTTGGGATAACTTCGCCGATGTTAAAATTTACAAAACAAACCCCTATAATTTTAACAATTTGCAATTAAGTTTTAAAACATCCTTTAAAGAGTTAAATGATACGATCAAGACCAAGTAACCAGGTATAAAATCATACAACTACATAAGTAGGATAAAACTTAGAAATAAGGTACACGGGATCAAATTTCAGTCTCGACAGGGACTACCACGTTTTAGAAAAGATCCGAACAGGAATCATACTAATTACGTGACTGTCACATAGATCCATGTTCAGCTGTATTATGACATAAAGAGACAGGTTGTAAGCCGGTAAATAACTTAAAATGGTTTTCATCGCTTCTGTGATACGGGTTAGGTTCAATTAAGCTCAAAATTTAAATGGGCAACACATCAGAGATTGTGATGTCTCCTATCTATTCTCAAAGCGCATCTGGCTTTCCCCAAGTCACCCCGAGTTGACCTCGACCCATAGTGTCTAATTAAATAGTAAGTACTCTTCGATCTTTAGAGTCTTCTTCCCGTTCTCTTTCTTGCATCTTGATTGAGAAGTATTAACATTATAAGCTCTAGAATGTCTCAGTTTTTTTTTTTTTTAATAACAAGATTTACATAGTTTCAGAGACGTAAACAACTGCAAGTCCCGAATCTGAATCACTGCAGTTTCTTGACACGCTATTTTCACGGGAATCAGAACACTCACGGGCTCGTGTATGACTGGGTAATCGCTTTTCTGCCTATCATTCGGAAAGATATATATGGAGACATGCACAACACTTAAGGAGTTTCCACGTAAAATCGAGGAGATTTAGTTTGTATCACTTCTACTTTTACGCACCATAAAAAGCTACCATGACATACAATGACTGTTCTAAAGTCTTTTAGGCCTAATAACTTCACTAATTAAGCACACAGAATCAGTTTGTCTATCACTTTCCAAGGTTGGATCAATTTTCTTTTAAACATAGTAAAGAAACTTCTTACGAAGTAGTAGACTTGAAAAATAATTTCATCTCCCTAAAAAAAATTTTACTTCTATCGCCCCGATCAATTCGAAGTCTTCAGGTAAACGGCTATCCTGAAGATCCAATGGATCAGCTGGACCGACCACATACGAGTATGTGTCCTTCTAACTAAGTATGAACGACTAATTTTCAGCGAAAGAATAAAAACACATCATAAACCGCCTCGGTCACTTTTAGTCATCTGGTTAATGGCTATCCTCATACTCTACAGGTAGAAATGAGGACCAAACATATCCGAAGATATGTTCTTCAAACTGAAGCAACCGACATAATTCTAAGCGATAGTGACGTTTTTTTTTTTTTTTTTTTTTTTTTTTTTACAAATACTCAAAAACAAAAAACACGGTTACTCGGGATTGATCATCCCATTTAGCTCAACAAGGTTTTGAAAACGAGTTTTGTCAAACGCTTTAGTAAACAAATCAGCGAAATTATCTAACGAATCAACCTTTTCGAGCACAATCAATTTCTTCTCAGCACAATCCCGTATAAAATGATGACGGATGTCAATGTGTTTAGTTTTGCTATGCTTTACGGGATTGTTAGTTACTGAGATAGCAGCAGTGTTATCTATGCAAATAGGAGTATGAGTGAAATTCAGACCATAATCGCGCAATTGCTGTTGTATCCAAAGAACCTGGGAGCAGCAGTTCGATGCTGCCATGTATTCTGCTTCATAGGTAGAAATGGCGACTGAGGTCTGCTTCTTGCACTGCCATGACACTAATCTGCCTCCAAGAAACTGACATCCACCTGTTGTTGACTTCCGATTCTGATTGCATCCTCCATAATCAGAATCTGTGTAGGCGACTAACTCCAAGTCTCCTCCTTTCGTGTACCACAACCCTAGCTTAGGCTTGCCTTTGAGATATCGCAATATCCTCTTCACACCCTTCATGTGAGATTCCTTTGGGTTTGCCTGAAAGCGAGCACAAAGACAAACTGCAAACATAATATCAGGTCTAGATGCAGTTAAGTACATTAAAGAACCTATGATTGCCCGATATTGGGTGGGGTCCACGTCTGTATCACTGTCTGAATTAGCACCCAGTTTATGGTTGACACAATCTGGAGTATCAAATGGTGTGCTGTCCTCCATCTTGAAGCGTTTGAGAACGTCGTGGACATATTTAGTCTGATGAATGAACATCCCATCTTTCTTCTGATCAACCTGCAGTCCTAAAAAGAAAGTTAGTTCACCCATAGCACTCATTTCAAACCTCTTTTTCATGACGGCTTCAAATTCCTGACACATGGCGACTTTTGATGCAGCAAAGATGATGTCGTCCACGTAGACTTGAACCAGAAGAAAGTCTCTACCATTTCTCTTAACGAACAGTGTGCTATCGATCTTTCCCCTTTCAAATTCATTCTCAAGCAAGTAATCGGATAGAGTTGAGTACCAGGCACGAGGGGCCTGATGTAGCCCATATAGCGCTTTACTTAGCTTGTACACGTGATCAGGAAAGTCTGGGTCAGGAAAACCCGGAGGTTGCTCAACGTACACAACCTCATCGACTTTACCGTTAAGAAACGCACTTTCACGTCTAACTGGAACACCTTCATCTCCTTGTGTGCCGCAAATGCCAAAAACAATCGAATCGCTTCCAATCTCGCCACAGGAGCAAACACTTCATTGTAGTCGATCCCCTCTTGCTGATTAAAACCTTTTACAACCAGCCTCGTCTTGTTCCTGATAATTATCCCTTTTTCATCTCTCTTGCATTTGAAAACCCATTTTGTGCCAATCACATGCACATTTTTCGGTTTTGCAACCAAATTCCAAACCTCCATCTTCCTGAACTGGGCTAACTCTTCTTGCATGGCTTCAACCCACGAGCTGTCCTTGAGAGCCATTTGATAGTTCTTTGGTTCAATCTGGCTTATGAAGCAGGTGTACAAGCATTCGTTAATGATGCCTGTATCTTTAATGCTTGTGTAAACACAAGTGTGCTCATTCAAGCTTCGTCTTGTTTGTACACCGTCGGACAGATCACCTATCACGTTCTCCAAAGGGTGATTTTTGTGAACACTCGTAGTCGGAACCGAACTGACTTGCAGATTGTCTTCCTGGTTCGAAGATAGCTCATCAATGGGTGATTGTTGTTGAGAGTGAAACGGATTGAAGAATTCCTCTTCTATAGAGGCAGCAGGGGTATCGACAACATTTGACGAGGAAGGTTGACATTTATCGTACTGCGGTCGTTGCACAAGAGTTTCTTCCTCATCATAAAGTATCTTCGTAGCTATTCTCTCATCAACTTCTGCACAATCCAGGTAAGGCAAATTAAAAGATTTAAAAAGTCTATCATAGTCGAAAGCCCCAGAGGGTCCCGTGCTTGGTATTGGTGATTTGTAACTTGTGATATCAGTGTTACACACCACCTCAACCCTGCTGGTCGATAGATTAAAGACTCGTCTGTTGGGAGTCCCAACAACATATCCGACTAGAATACCTTCGTCGGCTATTTCACCAAATTTTGAGTTCGTCTTTAATATCGAACACGGGGACCCGAATGGTTCGAGACCACTCAAGTTAGGCTTTCTCCCATGCATAAGTTCATAACATGTTTTATTCAATCTTTTAACAGTTAAAACTCTATTAAGGATATAACAAGCTGTTGCAACAGCTTCAGCCCAGAACACCACAGGAAGTTTAGAATCAGCCAGCATGGTTCTGGCTCCTTCAATTAGCGTTCTGTTCTTCCTCTCAGCCACCCCATTTTGTTGCGGAGTATACGGAGCGCTGTACTGGTGGTCTATCCCTTTCTGTAAGCAGAATATCTTCATCTGATAGTTTTTGAACTCTGTCCCATTGTCAGTCCTGATGTATTTAACCTTCTTCCCCATAATATTCTCAACCTTGGTAATCAAATTTATTACCAACTGCACCGTTTCATCCTTTGTCTTCAGGAAATATACCCAAGAATATCGAGAGAAATCATCAGTTATCACCAAGCAGTATGATGTTCCACCTAGGCTTTTTACATTCACGGGACCGAAGAGATCCATGTGAAGTAGGTCTAGGGTACTGACTATTGAATTAACCTTCTTGGTGTGATGAGATTTCTTGTGTTGCTTTCCCTTTTTTCACGATAAGCATTGGTCTTCAAAGTTGAAATTTTTCAAGGGAACACCCAGCACAGCCCATTCTTGACAATGTAGTTCATTTTCCGAAGATGTATATGCCCCATTCTTCGATGCCATAACTCGGACTCCGATTCAGTTGCTTTTGACAGAAGACACGATTCTTCTGTTGCCATCTCAGTCGACCTCATGTCCATAATATATGTATTCTTTTCCCTTGGAGCCTTCATTACTATCCATTCCTCTGGTATCTTGAAACCAGGATACAGTACGATCGCTTCATCTTTGGTAAAGTGCACAGTGTACTCTTTGTCACAGATCTGAGATACACTCAGCAGATTATGCTTCAGTTCTTCAACCAAATTCACCTTCTCTAACTTCATTTTGCCATTAGTCACTGTCCCAATTCCAGTAATCCTTCCACCACTCTCTCCAGAAAAACTAACTCTTCCTCCCTGAACAGGTTTCCACTCGTGTAACAAATTCTTGTTACCCGTCATGTGCCGGGAACAGCCGCTATCCACAACCCATAGATTGTTTGCAGCCCAGTTCAACTGTTCCTGCACGATCAAAGCAAAGGATTAAAATCTGGGGACCCAAGACCTATTGGTCTTGGGTCGATTAAATCTGTTAAAATGCATCCCGTACTTTGGCTGTCCAAAGTTAGTATTAGACTGATTTCTGTAAGTCCCAAAAGGATACCTTCTAGTAGATTGACTATGAGGCCATCCAAACCTTCGTGAGTTAACGGAATATCTCGTTCTACGTAGGTGCGGAATCCCTACGTAGAATCATTGTAGGTTCCCAGCCGGATCTACACGGAATATCTCGTTCTACGTAGGTGCGGAATCCCTACGTAAGACAATACGAGCGTAGAAGACGATACACGTTAACACAATCAAACACACGTTACAATAAACAAAGACACGTTGTATTGCAACTGGAAACACGTGATTCACTGATCACCGATTACACAAACTCTGAACAACTCATATACTGATTCCTCTAATTCAGCCGTAACCTAGCCGTATATAACAGACGACAACTTCGCCTAACATGTTTAGGCGAAGTTGTCACTAACTTCGCTTGTTCCACAAGTTCGCCTATATAAGCGAACTTGTGAGCTAACTTCGCTTAATACAAAATACAAATCCAACTAACTCGATTACAGACACTAGACACTGAACTACTGACATCATGTACCAACAGACTCCCCCTTGGCAGTAGCTTCATATCTCTATCTTCAAACACGTGTCTTGTAATCCCAAAAATCATGTATCTTTCATCTTCAAGCATGAACGTCTTCTCGTACACAAACCGAAACAACTCTTTGATACTTCTTTGCTTCTTCTTTCCAAGCAGGAATATAAAATATCTTTTTCTCTTTCAGCACCTGCAGATCAGCTTGAGACAGATTCACTAGATGCGTATGATCATAAACTCTCATCAGCTCTTGTTCATCTTCATCCTCCATTACTGCTTCAGCTGTTTCACAATCCACATACCACCACTTCAGATCTTTGAGCACATCCTTGAGAATTTGTTTCATCGACACTTCTTTTAAACACCGGATCGGCTTATACTTCATGAAAATCCAAGGCTTGCCATCTGCTCTCATTCCTCTGTCTTTGTCTTCAACAAGCTTTCCTTTCTGTGGTTTCAACAGCTCAAACTTTTTCTCCTTTATGCTTTCCTTCCAGACTATCTTCCCAATGACCCTAGCCATGTTATCATCACTCCTGTTTATCAACCCCAACCTGGCTAAGTCCTTCACTTCACACTCAGGCAACGTATTCAACGATCTCAACAGCCTCTTGAAATACTGAACCCCATCATACCTTTTAATCACAAAAAGCCTCAACTGCTCATCATATAACCAGCATATAATCCCCTTTTTCGATTCAACATAACCCCTGATGTTGTAACTTTTCTTGAACATAGTAGGGACCGCCGGTTTCTTAGTCTTTACGAACCACTGAGCGTAGCCTTCTTTCCATCTTGGCTGCTCCTCCCATTCCATCTCATCGCTTCCCATATCTTGACCCATATCTGCCTTATCAACTTCCGGAATCTCGTGCTCAACGTTCTCCTCCAAAATCTCTCCTTCTTCAATCTCACTATCAATGACAATCTCAGCCCCTATCTTCTCTATCTCCTCCATCGGTAACACATCCTCATCACCTATAACATCATCTAACACCTCCTCAGCATCCACAACCACCACATCATCACCCCCTGAACCGCCAGCTGCACTCGTTGACTCCCCCTGAGATGTGGAAGTCCCAAGAGCTTGTTCAGTTCTTGGCAACTCTCCACCTGCACCTTTCGATGCATTGGGATGATCGTCTCGATCATTACGCTTCTTCGTCCTCAGCTTATCACCCTTACAGCCCGTCTCCCCCTGAGATGCCAAGAACTGTTTCAAGGCATCAATTATTTTACCATGCTCGATCAGGAGGGACGACTGAATCTGATTCTCCGCAACGAGGCACTGAATAGCATGAGTCTGGATAAGATTTACCCTTGATTGTTCTGCCACGACCCTTTCTAGCGCTGCTATTCTTTCCGAATCGGATAAGGTTGCATCGAAATCAAACCTCATATATGATATGTCTTGAGCGTACGGAGGAGGGATTCCCAATGTAACCGGCACCTCAGAAACAGGTGGAAACGTAACCGCAGGTGGTATCGTAACCGACAACCCTGCAGTAGCAACAACTGTCGACTCAACAAACCTTGCTACGACCTCCGTTGGAGTAAGAGTTGGAGGTGGCAGGGACACAATCTCCGGAGCCGAGAGCTGGAATGTAGTGGGTGGGATGCCGAAGGAAGATGAGGTAGTCACCACGGGAACATCCGTGGCGATTGGCCCTGTAACTTGCAATGGTGTAGGGACTATAGTCATACCAGACAGTGCGGGTGGAGTGAAACGAACCACCCTTGAGCTCTCACCAGCTCCCGAACCTGCACCTGCCCGTTCCCTTCTCGATCTATGGACCAACTGATGTAAATCTTCCTCAAAATCCGACTCACCGTCATCATTGTCTCTCTTCCTCTTCCCATGAATCCTTTCTTGTGTAAGCAAAATCCGTCTAGCTTCAGCCACATCATCAACTGAAGAATCAGAATCAGCCTCAGTCGTAGCTGCCCTAGCCACATCCACACTAGTAACCCGGGCTACCGAGACCTGTACCTCTTCCTCAGGGTCAACACGATCCATATCAAAAAATCCTTGACCGCCAAACGCAGCTTCAAGGTCTACATTTTCCTCCGGTGCCACAACAGGAGCAGCAGGTAAAGCTTGTTGTACCTCAGGTGGTGGTTGAGGTGCTCCAGTCTTGATCGTATCATTTAACTCTTTAAAGGATGTTTTAAAACTTAATTGCAAATTGTTCAAATTATAGGGGTTTGTTTTGTAAATTTTAACATCGGCGAAGTTATCCCAACTTCACCTGCAATAGGCATAGTTATCCATAACTTCGCCACGGGAAAGCTCAAGGGACATCAAATCGATCCGATTCTTTCGTAGGTTCGTAAAATAATCGATGCATGTCTCCTGGACTGAAAATATGGTTATTTTCGGTGAATAGCCCCATACTTAGCTTTTTCGAGCTGACGGTGAACATACCTCTTTAGCCGTAGTAGCAAAATTTCGAACGGGCCACGGGAAAGCTCTTGAGACTTCAAATTGATCCGATTCTTTCGTAGGGTCATAAATTATTAGATGCAGGTCTCCAGGACTGAAAATATGGTCATTTTGGGTGAATAGCCCCATACTAAGTTTTTTCGGGCTGATGGTGAACATACCCCTTTGGCCGTAGTTGCAAAATTTCGAACGGGCCACCAGAAAGCTCTAGAACATCAAATCAATCCGATTCTTTCGTAGGTTTATAAAATATTCGATGCAGCTCTCCAGGACTGAAAATATGGTCATTTTGGGTGAATAACCCCATACTCAGTTTTTTCGGGCTGATGGTGAACATACTCCTGTGGCCTTAGATGCAGGTCTCCAAGATTGAAAATATGGTCATTTTCGGTGAGTAGCCCCATACTCGGTTTTTTCGGGCTGAGGTTAACATACCCTTTTGGCATTAGTTGCAAAATTTCGAACGGGCCAAGAGAAAGCCCTACGGAAATCAAGTCGATCCGATTCTTTCGTAGGGTCATAAAATATTCGATGCAGGTCTGCAGGATCGAAAATATGGTCATTTTCGGTGAATAGCTCCGTACTTAGTTTTTTGGGGCTGACGGTGAACATACCCATTTGGCCGTAGTAGCTAAATTTCGAACGGGCCACGGGAAAGCTCTAGGGACATCAAATCGATCCGATTCTTTCGTAGGGTCGTAAAATATTCGACGCATGTCTCCGGGACTGAAAATATGGTTATTTTCGGTGAATAGCCCCATACTTAGCTTTTTCGAGCTGACGGTGAACATACCTCATTAGCCGTAGTAGCAAAATTTCGAACGGGCCACGGGAAAGCTCTAGGGACTTCAAATCAATCCGATTCTTTCGTAGGGTCATAAATTAATAGATGCAGATCTCCAGGACTGAAAATATAGTCATTTTCGGTAAATAGCCCCATACTCAGTTTTTTGGGCTGATGGTGAACATACCCCTTTGGTCGTAGTTGCAAAATTTCGAACCAGCCACGGGAAAGCTCTTGGGACATAAAATCGATATGATTCTTTCGTTGGGTCATAAAATACTCGATGCAGGTCTCCAGAACATAAAATATTGTCATTTTCAGTGACTAGCCCCATACCTCTTTGGCCGTAGTAGCAAAATTTCGAACGGGCCACGGGAAAGCTCTTGGGACTTCAAATCGATCCGATTCATTCGTAGGGTCATAAATTATTAGATGCAGTTCTCCAGGACTGAAAATATGGTCATTTTGGGTGAATAGCCCCATACTCAATTTTTTCGGGCTGATGGTGAATATACCCCTTTGGCCGTAGTTGCAAAATTTCGAACGGGCAACCAGAAAGCTCTAGAACGTCAAATCGATCCGATTCTTTCGTAGGTTTATAAAATATTCGATGCAGCTCTCCAGGACCGAAAATATGGTCATTTTGGGTGAATAACCCCATACTCAGTTTTTTCGGGCTGATGGTGAACATACTCCTGTGGCCTTAGTAGCAAAATTTCGAAAGGGCCATGGGAAAGCTTTAGGGACATCAAATCGATCCGATTCTTTCGTAGGTTCGTAAAATATTCGACGCATGTCTCCAGGACTGAAAATATGGTTGTTTTCGGTGAATAGCCCCATACTTAGCTTTTTCGAGCTGACGGTGAACATACCTCTTTAGCCGTAGTAGCAAAATTTCGAACGGGCCACGGGAAAGCTCTTGCGACATCAAATCGATCCGATTCTTTCGTTGGGTCATAAAATATTCGATGTAGGTCTCCAGAACATAAAATATTGTCATTTTCAGTGACTAGCCCCATACTCAGTTTTTTTTCGGGCTGACGGTGAACATACCCCTTTGGCCGTAGTAGCAAAATTTCGAACGGGCCACGGGAAAGCTCTTGGGACTTCAAATCGATCCGATTCTTTCGTAGGATCATAAAATATTAGATGCAGGTCTCCAAGATTGAAAATATGGTCATTTTCGGTGAGTAGCCCCGTACTCGGTTTTTTCGGGCTGATGTTAACATACCCTTTTGGCCTAGTAAATTTTCGAACGGGCCACGAGAAAGCTTTAGGGACATTAAATTGATCCGATTCTTTCGTAGGTTCATAAAATATTCGATGCAGGTCTGCAGGACCGAAAATATGGTAATTTTCGGTGAATAGCTCCGTACTCAGTTTTTTGGGGCTGACGGTGAACATACCCATTTGGCCGTAGTAGCTAAATTTCGAACGGGCCACGGGAAAGCTCTACGGAAATCAAGTCGATCCGATTCTTTCGTAGGGTCATAAAATATTCGATGCAGGTCTCCATGACCGAAAATATGGTCATTTTCGGTGAATATCCCCAAACTCAATTTTTCCAGGCTAACGGTGAACATACCCTTTGCCCGCAGTAGCAAAATCTCGAACGGGCCATGGGAAAGCTTTAGGGACATCAAATTGATCCGATTTTTTCGTAGGGTCATAAAATATTCGACGCTGGTCCCTAGGACCGAAAACATGGTCATATTGGGTGAATAGCCCCATTCTCAGTTTTTTCGGGCTGACGGTGAACATACCCCTTTGGCTGTATTAGCAAAATTTCGAACGGGCCACGGGAAAGCTCTAGGGACATTAAATCGATCTGATTCTTTCGTAGGGTCATAAAATATTAGATGCAGGTCTCCAGGAATGAAAATATGGTCATTTTAGGTGAATAGCCCCATACATAGCTTTTTCGAGCTGGCGGTGAACATACCTCTTTGGCCGTTGTAGCAAAATTTCGAACGGGCCACGGGAAAGCTCTTGCGACATCAAATCGATCCGATTCTTTCGTTGGGTCATAAAATATTCGATGCAGGTCTCCAGAACATAAAATATTGTCATTTTCAGTGACTAGCCCCATACTCAGTTTTTTTTCGGGCTGACGGTGAACATACCCCTTTGGCCGTAGTAGCAAAATTCGAACGGGCCACGGGAAAGCTTTTGGGACATCAAATTGATCCTATTCTTTCGTAGGATCATAAAATATTAGATGCAGGTCTCCAAGATTGAAAATATGGTCATTTTTGGTTAGTAGCCCCATACACGGTTTTTTCGAGCTGAGGTTAACATACCCCTTTGGCCGTAGTAGTAAATTTTCGAACGAGCAACGAGAAAGCTCTAGGGACATTAAATCGATCCGATTCTTTCGTAGGGTCATAAAATATTCGATGCAGGTCTGCAGGACCGAAAATATGGTCATTTTCGGTGAATAGCTCCGTACCCAGTTTTTTCGGGCTGACGGTGGACATACCCATTTGGCCGTAGTAGCTAAATTTCGAACGGGCCACGGGAAAGCTCTAGGGACATCAAATCGATCCGATTCTTTCGTAGGGTCATAAAATATTCGACGCGTGCCTCAAGGACTGAAAATATGGTTATTTTCGGTGAATAGCCCCATACTTAGCTTTTTCGAGCTGACGGTGAACATACCCCTTTGGCTGTAGTAGCAAATTTCGAACGGGCCACAGGAAAGCTCTAGGGACTTAATCTAAATCCGATTCTTTCATAGGGTCATAAATTATTAGATGTAGGTCTCCAGGACTGAAAATATGGTCATTTTCGGTGAATATCCCCATACTCAGTTTTTTGGGCTGATGGTGAACATACCCCTTTGGCCGTAGTTGCAAAATTTCGAACGGGCCCCTAGAAAGCTCTTGTTGGTGCATAAATGTCAGTAGTTCATAATCTAGTGTCTGTAATCGAGTCTGTAATGTTATTTATGTTTTTGTTTAAGCGAAGTTGTTAACAAGTTCGCCTAGGCGAACTTGTTGAACAAGCGAAGTTATGGACAACTTCGCCTGAACATATCAGGCGAAGTTGTCGTGTATTTATACTAGGTTACGGCTTAGTGTTGAGGAGTTAATCGAGTTGATCTAAGCTGGTTTGAGTTCATTGTAACGTGAGGACGAGAGTCTGTATCAGTGATTCATATCACGTGAGTTCAGTTATTAATATATAACGTGTTTCGGTTTATTCGTGTGTGTTTGTTTGATTTGCTTTCTACACTCGTAACGATCTACGCAGGGATTCCGCACCTGAGTGGACCGAGAATCTCGTGTGATCCGTCAAGGGAACCTACAATTGGTATCAGAGATTTTGCTCGATTGTGTGGTTCGGGATATTCACGTGGGTGTAGAAATCGTCCCGTTTCGACTATTCGCGGGACGTGTTTTCTGTGTTTCTGATCATTCTTACCTCCTACCATCGTGTTCAAGCCTTTACACCGTCAAAAACCTCGTTAAAATCCGATTTACAGATCTGCAAATATTCCGTGTTCATCAGGCGAAGTTGCCGTCACTGTGCGTAGGGTTTCGGCGAAGATATAAGGTTAAGCGAAGTTATCCACAACTTCGCCTACCTTCTCAAGTTCGCCTAACTCAAGCGACGTTCTCTACAACTTCGCCAACCTCTTAAGTTCGCTTACCTCAAGCGAAGTTAAGAATCAGCGAAGTTAATCAGCAGTGTTATCAGCGAAGTTCTCTACAACTTCGCCTACTTCAAGCGAAGTTATCCGTAACTTCGCCTACAGTACTTTAATATAAAAAAAAAATTTCTTAATTTTTCAGGTTTCTTACTTTTCAGGAAAAATGTCGTCGATCAACATCTCTGAGTTAGTGAAGATGGAAGTTGAAGCAGGGTCAGCTACCAAGGCCCCAAGATTGCTGAAGGGAACCGATTTCGTTGCATGGAAGGATCGGTTCATACAATACGTCAAATACCAGGATGCGAAGATGTGGGTATGCATCCAGGATGGTTATATTCCACCAGTTATGGAGTATGAAGGTCGTGATCAAATTAAAAAGTATAGTAAAATGGAAGAAGAAGAGAAAAAGATGTATGAGGCCGAGAGCAAGGCTCATGCTGCTATTACTATGGCTCTTCTTCAAGAGATCCTTCATACGTTCAGAAAGTATACGTCAGCAAGAGAGCTTTGGGAAGCTCTTGAGAACAGATTTGAAGGGAATGTAGGAATCCGTGCTTCAAAGATAAAATTGCTCAAAACCCAGTTCTCAGTCTTCAAGTATTTGAAGAATGAATCCTTAGATGATATTATCACTCGATATTACCATCTGATGACTGAATTGAGCAACTATTCAATTTCCTACTGAGAAGAAGAAATAGTTGAGAAGCTTCTAGACGCTCTCCCACCAAAATGGGAGATGTACACTGTGCTGATGAGGGAAGACAAAGACTTTCCCACATATGATCTAGAAACGGCAGTCAACAAGCTCAGAACCTTTGAGCTTAACATGGTCAGAAAAGAGACTCCTATGGATCAGGTTCAAGATCCAGGTATGTATGGAGCTAAAGTCAACACTAGCTCAGGATCGAAGACTGAATCTGCTGCCTACTACTTGAAGGGAGAGTCGGGCCCCAACTCATCACATGAGGGGCATGTGTCAGTTAACACAAATGGGGATGTTTGCTATGTAGCAGCTGGATCGAGTGGTTCTCAACCCCAGGTAAGCAAGAGTAGTTGCTCTCCAAGTTCTCCCAGCAACAACTACTCCAAGATGCCTATGAGTGTCAAGTCTGCTGAAGAGCAGTTTGGTCTCTATGCTTCTTTCATTGCTTCCTATGAGAACTACATTCAAGGGAAGATTGTTGATCCAGGTATGTTGAATGAAGATTACGATCAGATTGATGCTGACGATATGGAAGAAATGGATTTACAATGGCAAATGGCCATGATCGTGAGAAGAGTAAAAAGGTTTATGAGAAAGACGGGAAGGAAGTTTGTCGGTGGAAAGCCGGGGTTTGACAAGGCAAAGGTGAGATGCTACAATTGTCAACAAAACGGTCACTTTGCAAAGGAATGCAGGAATGAGCGTGTAGAACGAAGTCAGGGCAGGTCTACACAGCAAAGTGGAGGTTCTAAAGATTATAGTGCGATGATGTCCAGAGAAGATGGTGAATACAACTGGAACCTGCTGTCTAAAGAAACTTTTGAGCAGGCAAATTTGGCGAAGGTTGAAACTGAAGAAAGTGAGAAGGTTACCGGAGAAGAAAAAGCTTTCATGGCAGATGTTAAAGATCAGCTCTCCGAGGTATGTTCTAAACCAACTTGTTCAAAATGTGAGAACTTGTCTGAGCAACTAGCAACCATAACTGATCAGTATGTTAGTTTGGATGCTGAGTTTAAAACTTTAAAAGAAGATCATCACTTTATTAAATCAAGAGAAAATAATTATAAAATTAAAATAAAAGCTTGTGAAAAAGATGTTAAAAGTCTAAAAACAAAACTTGCTGAAAAAATTGAAGTGATTGATTTAAGCTATGAAGTTTTGGAAGAAAAGACCAAACTAATTGCTGAGAGAGAAAAACAGATTGTTGACCACCAGGTGAAAGTGGTGGAACTGAATCGAAAACTGGAGCAGTTCAGAAATTCCTCTGCTATTCTTGATCACCTTGTTAGTGATCAAGGTTCCTCTGTCAAGAGGGGAGGAATCGGTTATCATGAGGTTCCACCACCGTACAATCACAATTACACTTTTAACCCTAGTGTTCAGAAATCTGTTGACTTTGAGGTTGCTCAGACAGTGCCAATTAAAGTAACTGTTAAAGAACCAAATGTTAGTAGAGGCGAAACAAGTTCGCCTGATTCAAGTGTTGAAATTTCTGATCAAAGTCCAGTCTCGTCAGATTCGGATAAGTCATCCGAGTCTGGTAAGGCAAAAGAGGAGGTTGTGTTACCCAAGAGTGGAGAAAAAGATAAAACCAATAAAAGGAGTACTCCACTAAACCCGTACGTCCCACCATATGTGAGACGAATGGGAGGTAATATAGCCTCGACATCTAAAACACCTGTTGATAAAAAGGTTGAACATAGGTGTTGTTTTAGGTGTAATCAAATGGGGCACCTAGTTGCAGATTGCCCTCTGAAGCAGCGATTCAGAGGTGTAAGGCCTACTAAAACTGAGAATAAGCCTAATAGTTATTATCATGCTGCTAAAAATGAAAACCATTAAAAATTCAAAAATGCGACTAATTCAGGTTTTCATAGAAACAAATCTCAGTTTTACACTGCTAATAACCAAACTACAAACTATAATTCTTTCAATTCACTAAGGTTTGGTAGTCCTCACAATCAATCTACAAGGAGGTATCCTAGTAGGACTTACAGGAATTATCAAGATACTAACTTTGGAAAGCCAAAGTTTGGGATGTATAGACCCAAGACCAATTGGTCTTGGGTCCCTAAATTCTAATCTTTTGCTTTATTGTGCAGGAACAGTTGAACAGGGCTGCCAACAATCTTTGGGTTGTAGATAGCGGCTGTTCCCGGCACATGACGGGTAACAAATACTTGTTACACGATTTGAAACCTGTTCAAGGAGGGAGAGTGAGCTTTGCCGGTGAAAGTGGTGGCAAGATTACAGGAATGGAAATGGTGTCGAACGGAAAGATGACATTGGAGAAAGTTAACTTTGTAGAAGAATTGAAGCACAATCTGCTGAGTGTGTCGCAGATCTGTGATAAGGAGTACACCGTTCATTTTACAAAGAATGAGGCGATTGTGTTGAAACCTGGTTTTCAGATACCAGAGGAGTGGATTGTGATGAAGGCTCCACGTGAAAGAAATACATATATTATGGATATGAGATCAACTGAAATGGCCACGGCAGAATCATGCCTTATGACAAAAGCGAGTGTATCAGAGTCCGAATTGTGGCATAGGAGAATGGGGCACATTCATCTTCGGAAGATGAACCACATTGTCAGGAATGGACTTGTGCTGGGCGTTCCTTTGAAGAATTTCAATTTTGAAGATAAATGTATAGCGTGCAAGAAGGGAAAGCAGCACAAGAAATCCCATCTCACCAAGAAAGTCAATTCAATTGCCAGTACCCTAGAATTGCTTCACATGGATCTCTTTGATCCCGTGAATGCAAAAAGTCTTGGAGGTACTTCTTATTGCTTGGTGATCACTGATGACTACTCACGATATTCGTGGGTATATTTCCTGAAATCAAAAGACGAAACGGCTCAGATGGTGAAGAATTTGATTACCAAAGTTGAGAACGTTATGGATAAAAGGGTTAAGTTCATCAGGAGTGACAATGGAACGGAGTTCAAGAATTTTGAGATGGAGATCTTCTGCCTTCAGAGAGGGATTGAACACCAATACAGCGCTCCGTATACACCGCAACAGAATGGAGTGGCTGAAAGGAAGAACAGAACATTAATTGAAGGAGCCAGAACAATGCTGGCTGATTCAAAGCTTCCTATGGTGTTTTGGGCTGAAGCTGTTGCTACAGCCTGTTATGTTCTGAATAGAGTCTTAACTGTTAAAAGACTTGGTAAAACGTGTTATGAGCTTATGCATAGGAGAAAGCCCAACTTGAGTGGTCTTGAACCATTCGGGTCCCCTTGTTCGATTTTGAAGACAAATTCTAAATTTGGTGAAGTAGCCGATGAAGGAATCTTAGTCGGTTATGTTGTTGGGACTCCCAACAGACGTGTCTTCAATACATCGACCAGCAAGGTTGAGGTGGTGTGTAACACCGATATCACAAGTTACCAACCGCCAAAACCAAGCAACGGACCTGCTGAGTTTTTCGACTATGTTAAACTTTTTAAGTCTTTTAACATACCGTATTTGGATATTACTGAAGAAGAAGAGAGAGTTGCTACGAAGATGATCCTTGATGAGGAAGAAAACCTATTACAAAGACAGCTGATCGATAAATGTCAACCCTCCTCATCAAATGCTGTCGATACCCCTGCTGCCTCGACTGAAGAAGAATTTTTCAATCCATTTCACTCTCAGCATGAAACAACCATTGACGAGCTCTCTTCTAACTTGGAAGACAATTTGCATGTTGGTTCTGTTCCGACCACGAGAATTCATAAAGATCACCCTTTGGAGAATGTGATTGGTGATGTGTCCTCCGGTGTACAAACAAGACGTGGCTTGAATGAGCACACCTGTGTTTACACAAGCATCAAGGAGACAGGCATAATCAACGAATGCTTGTACACCTGCTTTATCAGCCAGATTGAACCAAAGAATTATCAAATGGCTCTCAAGGACAGCTCGTGGGTCAAAGCAATGCAAGAAGAGTTGGCTCAATTCAAGAAAATGGAAGTTTGGACTTTGGTTGAAAAACCGAAGCATGTGCATGCGATAGGCACAAAATGGGTGTTTAAGTGCAAGAGAGATGAGAAAGGGATTATCATAAGAAACAAGGCGAGGCTAGTCGTTAAAGGTTTTAATCAACAAGAGGGGATTGATTATAATGAAGTGTTCGCTCCTGTCGCAAGGTTGGAAGCCATTAGATTGTTTTTGGCGTTCGCTGCTTATAAGAAGATGAAGGTATTTCAGTTGGATGTGAAGAGTGCGTTTCTGAATGGGAAAGTTGATGAGGTAGTGTATGTTGAGCAACCTCCGGGTTTTCCTGACCCAGACTTTCCTGATCACGTGTACAAGTTAAGCAAGGCATTGTATGGACTACATCAGGCACCTCGTGCCTGGTATTCAACTTTATCAGATTACTTGCTTGAAAATGGGTTTGAAAGAGAGAAGATAGATAGCACGTTGTTCTTCAAGAGAGATGGAAGCGACTTCCTGCTGGTGCAAGTCTACGTGGATGACATTATCTTTGCTGCATCAAGAGTCTCCATGTGTCAAGATTTTGAGGCCGTCATGAAAAAGAGGTTTGAAATGAGTGCTATGGGTGAACTAACTTTCTTTTTAGGATTGCAGGTTGATCAGAAGAAGGATGGGATGTTCATTCATCAGACCAAGTATGTCCATGATGTGCTCAAACGCTTCAAGATGGAGGACAGCACTCCATTCGACACTCCAATCTGCGTCAATCACAAATTGGGTGCTAAGTCAGACGGTGATGCAGATGTGGACCCAACTCAGTATCGGGCGATTATAGGTTCTTTAATGTACTTAACTGCTTCTAGGCCTGATATAATGTTTGCTGTTTGTCTTTGTGCTCGTTTTCAGGCAAACCCAAAGGAATCTCACATGAAGGGTGTGAAGAGGATCTTGCGGTATCTCAAGGGCAAACCGAAGCTGGGGTTGTGGTACCCGAGAGGAGGAGACTTGGAGCTAGTCGCTTACACAGATTCTGATTATGGAGGGTGCAATCAGAGTCGGAAGTCAACAACTGGAGGATGTCAGTTTCTTGGTGGCAGATTGGTGTCGTGGCAATGCAAGAAGCAGACTTCAGTCGCAATTTCAACCTGTGAAGCAGAATACATGGCAGCATCCAACTGCTGCTCCCAGGTTCTTTGGATTCAACAACAGTTGCGCGACTATGGTCTGAATTTCTTACTTACACCTATTTGCATTGATAACACAGCTGCTATCTCAGTAACTAACAATCCCGTGAAGCATAGTAAAACTAAACATATTGACATACGTCATCATTTTATACGAGATTGTGCTGAGAAGAAACTGATTGTACTTGAAAAGGTGGATACGCTTGATAATTTCGCTGATCTTTATACTAAAGCGTTTGACAAAACAAGATTTCAAAACCTTATCGAGCTGAATGGGATGATCAATCCCGAGTAACCATGCTTTTCATGTTATATTTAAAAAAAAAAAAAAAAAAAAAACGTCACTATCGCTTAAAAATATGTCGGTTTCCTCAGTTTGAAGGACTTGTCTTCGGATATGTTTTGGTCCTCATTTTCTACTTGTAGAATTTGAGGATAGCCATTAACCAAAGGACTGAAAGTGACCGGGGCGGTTTATGATGAGTTTTCATTCTTTCGCTTAAAATTAGTCGATCATACTTAGTTAGAAGGACACATACTTGTATGTGGTCGGTCCAGCTGATCCATTGGATCTTCGGGATAGCCGTTTACCTGAAGACTTTGTTTTGGTCGGGGCGATTAATGTTAAAATTTTTAAAGGGAAATGAAATTATTTTTCAAGTCTGCTACTTCGTAAGAAGTTCGTTTGCTATGTTTAACAGAAAATTGATCCAACCTTGGAAAATGATAGATATACTGATTCTGTGTGCTTAACTAGTGAAGTTATTAGGCTTAAAAGGCTTTAGGACAGTTATTGTATGTCATGGTAGCTTTTTATGGTGCGTAAAAGTAGATGTGATACAAACTAAATCTACTTGATTTTACGTGGAAACTCCTTACGAGTTTTGCATGTCTTCATATATATCTTTCCGAATGATAGGCAGAAAAGCGATTACCCAGTCATACACGAGCCCGTAAGTGTTCTGATTCCCGTGAAGATAACGTTTCAAGAAACTGCAGTGATCCAGATTCGGGACTTGCAGTTGTTTACTACTCTGAAGTCTATATGAATGTTTGAAAAAAAAAATTATGAGTTATTGAAACATTCTAGAGTTCAAAATATCAAGACTTCTTAATCATGGAGTAAGAAAGAGAACGGGAAGCAGATGAAGAGTAATTACAAACTTAATCAGACACTAAGGGTCGAAGTCAATTCGGGGTGACTTGGGGAAAGCCAAATACGCTTTGAGAATAGATAGGAGGCATCATAATCTCTGAGTTGTTGCCCACTTAATTTTTGAGCTTAATTGAACTTAACTCGTATCACAGAAACGATGAAAACCATCTTAAGTTATTTACCTGTTTACAACCTGTTTCTTTATGTCATAATACAGCTAAACACGGATCTATGTGACAGTCACGTAATTAGTATGATTCCTGTTCGGATCTTTTCTAAAACGTAGCAGTCCCTATCGAGACTGAAATTTGATCCCTTATACTTTAATTGTTAAAAGTTTTCTTTTTATGTAGTTGTATGCTTTTATAAATGGTTACTTGGACTTGATCGCGTCATTTAATTCTTAAAGGGAAGTTTTAGAACTTAATTGCAAAATGTTCAAATTATAAGGGTTGATTTTGTAAATATAGGCGATGTTGTTAAACAGGCGAACTTATGAATAACTTCGCCTAGGCGAAGTTAACCGTAACTTCGCCTGTATAATCTCTGACCCTATATAAAGACTTTTTAAGGTCAAACTGTTCATAACTTTCAATATCAGCGAACTTAATCTCGATTATCACAGCGAACTTAATTCATTATCATCTGATTAACTTTCTTCGATTTCAAACAGATTTATAGGTTTGTTGGGTCATCATATCGTATAATCAATGTTCATTGATGTTAATCTGAGGTCGTTTCAACTTGTTTCGTGACTTCGGTCGATCGACCTTTGTTACCGGATTGTCAAAACTGGTGTTTACGTGGTCATGAACAAAACGATCGTCCAGATACTCTTAATATCATGTTTTTTAGGCTCCTCAATCGTCAAAATTGACCGAAACATCAGATTTTCCGACTTAGATTCTGCTTACTGTTGTCGTTTCAGATTCAGGCGAACTTAAGGTTTAGGCGAAGTTATCCGTAACTTCGCCTGAGTCTAAACTTCGCCTGAGGCGATGTTGTGGTGAGGCGAAGTTAACATTAACTTCGCCTGGACCTTTTAATTTTTTAATTATTAGACGAACTTAAAGATGAAGCGAAGTTGTTCCCAACTTCGCCCCAACTTTAACTTCGCCTATACAGATTTTATTACAACTTCGCTCATGGTAATAAGCGAACTTGTGTTAAACCTTAACGTGTATCTAACTTGGTTCGTTTGTTGCAGATATGGCTGCAGTAGCAGGTGCTGGAGGTGCTGGAGGCGATGACGGAGATAACCAGAGGCAATTTTTTCCGGGTCACAATATGTACATTACCTTAGACCCGGAAGCGAGCGGAGTTGAAGACTACCGTGAGATCATCACATTCCTCATTCGCTCGAGGATATTCCACGCAATCACGACGACTCTGCCGATATCCTTACCCAATATCGAGGATTTCTGGCAGACGGTGGAATACGATTGCCGTGTTGAGCCCCCGGTTATGCGAGCAACCGTCAACAACCAAGCAGTTCAGTTCTCGTCTGAACAAATACGGGTGGCGTTACGTTTTGGAGAGGAGACTCGGGACGACCCAACTGACTTTGTGGCTCCGTTTCGTGATGGAGCATTCCTACGAATGGGATATTCTGGTCCCTTGGGCGATACCCAGAGACGGAAGGGGTTCCTGCTCGATCAGTGGCGCTTCCTCATGCACGTCATGATTGTGTGTATGTCTGGGAGGAAGGCGGGTACTGACGGAATGGGTGCGACCATGCAGTCAGCAATGACTGCTCTAACTTATAACAAACGTTATAGCTTTAGTCAGATGGTCTTTTATGAGATCGACAGACAGAGGAGGGCGATGGCTCGTGAGCGGTTCATAATGTATCCAAGATTCATCCAGATGATCTTGAACCATGTGGCTCCAAATTTGCCTCAACGACGCCCAATACGATACGTGGAGAGTGTGAGCAAACGTATCTTTGCTCAATGCCGTACTTCGAGTGCGAGGAGCAAGCCTGAACGTCGTCCAAGGCATACTCCACTCTTTGGGTTCTTAATAAACCCGGGGTATGTGCCAGCTCGGGGGGATGAGTTCAGAGACCCTCAACCACAACAGGCAGGAGCAACTCGAGATGTACCTACTGTGCCTGTGGTGTCGGCTGAGGAGGATGTAGACCTTGATGCTGCATTTGGCGGCCAAGGATTCTTCGACATGGATCGTTTTGATCCACAAGAAGAGGTGCAGGTTTCTGCTGCACAGGTTCGGGAAGTGAATGTTACTAGAGCAGCTACGTCGGTGGCTGACTCAGATCTTGATGATGTTATGGATGAGGCGAGAAGGATGTTGGTGAGATGAGAAAGGACGATTGGGAAGAGAAAGAGGACAGTTGATAATATTGAGTCAGAAGAAGAAGAAGAGGATATTCACAAGCTGATTAGACGATCAAGACGTGAAAGGACAGGTGCAGGTATGGGAGCTGGAGAGACTTCAAAAGTTGTACGTTTCGCTCCATCCGCACTGTCAGGTATGTCGATTGTTCCTACTTCTGTATAGGTTACAAGCGCCGCGGATGTTCCCGTGATGGCTACATCAGCTGTCGGCATCCCATCCATCACACTACAGACGACGACTCCGGGATTGTGTCGTTACCACCTCCAACGCTTACTCCTTCAGAGGTGGTGGCACAATTTGTAGAGTCTACCGTCGTTGCAACTGCAGGGTTGTCGGTCACGATACCACCTGCGGTTCCGTCCACAACTGCTTCTGATGTCCCGGTTACATTCGAGATCCCTGCTGAGTATACTCAAGACACATCTAACATGAGGTTTAATTTCGATGCAACCCTCTCAGACGCGGAGAGAATAGCTGCACTTGAGCGGGTCGTGGCTGAACAATCAAGGATGAATCTTGTCCAGACCCAGGCTATTCAGCGCCTTGTAGCAGAGAATCAACTACAGTCGTCCCTCCTGGTTGAACATGGGCTAATTATAGATGCTATGAAGGAGTTCTTGGCATCTCAGGGGAGACAGGCTGTAGAGGCGACGTGTTAAGGACGAAGAAGAGAAATGACAGAGACGATGATCCCAATGCACCGAAAGGTGCAGGTGGTGAGTTGCCAAGAACTACTCAAGCTCTTGGGACTTCCACAGCTCAGGGGGAGTCTGCGGGTGCAGTTGGTGGTGATGAGGTGGTGATGGTTGATGATGATGATGATGTGATCGATGCGTTGAAAGAATTGGATGATGAAATGCTAAAGGATGATGTGATGTTTGATGATGATGTGTTGCCAATTGAGGAGATTGAGAAGATTGGAGCGCAGATTGTGATTGAAGAAGATGTTGAGGAAGGTGAAATAATTGAAGAGAATGTTGAACACGAGATCCCAGATGTTGAGAAAGCCGATATGGGTACTGAGATGGAAAATGATGAGACTGAGTGGGAGGAGCAGCCTAGGTGGAAGGAAGGCTGTGCTCATTGGTTTATTAAAACTAAGAAGCCTGCTGTTCCAACCATGTTCAAGAAGAGTTATAATATCAAAGGCTATGCTGAGTCGAAGAAAGGAATTATTTGTTGGCTATATGATGAACAGATAAAGTTGTTTGTGGTGAAACGTTTTGATGGGATTCAGTATTTTAAAAGAACGTTGAGATCTCTCAATACATTTTCTGAATGTGAGGTGAAGGATTTGGCTAGATTGGGGCTGATCAATAGAAGCGACGACAACATGGCAAGGGTTATTGGGAAGATCGTGTGGAAAGAAAGCATAAAAGAGAAGAAGTTTGAGTTATTAAAGCCACAGAAGGGAAAGCTAGTGGAAGATAAAGAAAGGGGAATGAGAGCAGATGGCAAGCCATGGATGGTAATGAAGTACAAACCGATTCGATGCATTAAGGAGGTTCAAATGAAGATTATGCCTCAAGATGTGTTGAAGAATCTTAAATGGTGGTATGTTGATTGCCAGACTGCTGAAGCCGTGATGGAAGACGAAGACGAACAAGAAGTGCTGAGGGTGTATGATCCGATGCATCTTGTTAACTTATCGAAAGCTGATCTGCAAGTGTTGAATGAAAAGAAGATATTCTATATTCCTGCTTGGAAAGACGAAGCGAGGAAGTATCAGCGAGTAGTCACGGTATGTGTTAGAGAAGGAGTGCATGCGTGAAGATTACAAGACAAGTGCTTAAAGATCAAGATATGAAGCTACTGCCAAGGGGGAGTCTGTTGGTGCATAAATGTCAGTAGTTCATAATCTAGTGTCTGTAATCGAGTCTGTAATGTTATTTATGTTTTTGTTTAAGCGAAGTTGTTAACAAGTTCGCCTAGGCGAACTTGTTGAACAAGCGAAGTTATGGACAACTTCGCCTGAACATATCAGGCGAAGTTGTCGTGTATTTATACTAGGTTACGGCTTAGTGTTGAGGAGTTAATCGAGTTGATCTAAGCTGGTTTGAGTTCATTGTAACGTGAGGACGAGAGTCTGTATCAGTGATTCATATCACGTGAGCTCAGTTATTAATATATAACGTGTTTCGGTTTATTCGTGTGTGTTTGTTTGATTTGCTTTCTACGCTCGTAACGATCTACGCAGGGATTCCGCACCTGAGTAGACCGAGATATCTCGTGTGATCCGTCAAGGGAACCTACAGCTCTAGAACTTCAAATCGATCCGATTCTTTCGTAGGTTTATAAAATATTCGATGCAGCTCTCCAGGACCAAAAATATGGTCATTTTGGGTGAATAACCCCATACTCAGTTTTTTCGGGCTGATGGTGAACATACTCCTTTGGCCTTAGTAGCAAAATTTCGAATGGGCCATGGGAAAGCTTTAGAGACATCAAATTGATCCGATTCTTTCGTAGGGTTATAAAATATTCGACGCATGTCTTTAGGACCGAAAACATAGTCATATTGGGTGAATAGCCCCATTCTCAGTTTTTTCGGGCTTACGGTGAACATACCCCTTTGGCTAATAGCAAAATTTCGAACGGGCCACGAGAAAGCTATAGGGACATTAAATAGATCTGATTCTTTCGTAGGTTCATAAATATTAGATGCAGGTCTCCAGGAATGAAAATATGGTCATTTTCGGTGAATAGCCCCGTACATAGCTTTTTCGAGCAGACGGTGAACATACCCCTTTGGCCGTTTTAGCAAAATTTCAAACGGGCCACGGTAATGCTCTTGGGATATCAAATCGATCCGATTCTTTCGTTGGGTCATAAAATATTCGATGCAGGTCTCCAGAACATAAAATATTGTCATTTTCAGTGACAAGCCCCATACTCAGTTTTTTTTCGGGCTGACGGTGAACATACCCCTTTGGCCGTAGTAGCAAAATTTCGAACGGGCCACGGGAAAGCTCTTGGGACTTCAAATCGATCTGATTCTTTCGTAGGATCATAAAATATTAGATGCAGGTCTCCAAGATTGAAAATATGGTAATTTTCGGTGAATAGAACCATACTCGGTTTTTTCGGGCTGAGGTAAACATACCCCTTTGGCCGTAGTAGTAAATTTTCGAACGGGCCACGAGAAAGCTCTAGGGACATTAAATCGATACGATTCTTTCGTAGGGTCATAAAATATTCGATGCAGGTCTGCAGGACCGAAAATATGGTCATTTTCGGTGAGTAGCCCCATACTCGGTTTTTTCGAGATGAGGTTAACATACCCCTTTGGCCGTAGTAGTAAATTTTCGAACGGCCACGAGAAAGCTCTAGGGACATTAAATCGATCCGATTCTTTCGTTGGGTCATAAAATATTCGATGCTGGTCTGCAGGACCGAAAATATGGTCATTTTCGGTGAATTGCTCCGTACTTAGTTTTTTCTGGCTGACAGTGGACATACACATTTGGCCGTAGTAGCTAAATTTCGAACGGGCCACCGGAAAGCTCTTGGGACCTCAAATCGATCCGATTCTTTCGTAGGGTCATAAAATACTCGACGCATGTCTCCAGGACTGAAAATATGGTTTTTTTTCGGTGAATAGCCCCATACTTAGCTTTTTCGAGCTGACGGTGAACATACCCCTTTGGCCGTAGTAGCAAATTTCGAACGGGCCACAGGAAAGCTCTAGGGACTTCAAATCAATCCGATTCTTTCGTAGGGTCATAAATTATTAGATGCAGGTCTCAAGGACTGAAAATATGGTCATTTTCGGTGAATAGCCCCATACTCAGTTTTTTGGGCTGATGGTGAACATACCCCTTTGGTCGTAGTTGCAAAATTTCGAACGGGCCACGGGAAAGCTCTAGAACATCAAATCGATCCGATTCTTTCGTAGGTTTTTAAAATATTCGATGCAGCTCTCGAGGACCGAAAATATGGCCAATTTGGGTGAATAACCCCATACTCATTTTTTTCGAGCTGATGGTGAACATACTCATTTGGCCTTAGTAGCAAAATTTCGAACGGGCCACGAGAAAGCTCTACGGAAATCAAATCGATCCGATTCTTTCGTAGGGTCATAAAATATTCGACGCAGGTCTCCAGGACTGAAAATAAGGTCATTTTCTGTGAATATCCCCATACACAATTTTTTCGGGTTGACGGTGAACATACCCCTTTGGCCGTATAGCAAAATCTCGAACGGGCCATGGGAAAGCTTTTAGGACATCAAATTGATCCGATTCTTTTGTAGGGTCATAAAATATTCGACGCAGGTCTCTAGGACAGAAAACATGGTCATGTTGGGTGAATAGCCTCATTTTCAGTTTTTTCGGGCTGACGGTGAACATACCCCTTTGGCTGTAGTAGCAAAATTTCGAACGGGCCACGGGAAAGCTCTAGGGACATTAAACCAATCTAATTCATTCGTAGGGTCATAAAATATTAGATGCAGGTCTCCAGGAATGAAAATATGGTCATTTTCGGTGAATAGCCCCATACTTGGCTTTTTCGAGCTGACGGAAAACATACCCTTTTGGCCTTAGTAGCAAAATTTCGAACAGGCCACGGGAAAGCTCTTGGGACATTAAATCGTTCCGATTTTATCGTTTGGTCATAAAATATTCGATGCAGGTCTCCAGAACATAAAATATTGTCATTTTCATTGACTAGCCCCATACTCAGTTTTTTTTCGGGCTGACGGTGAACATACCGCTTTGGCCGTAGTAGCTAATTTCGAACGGGCCACAGGAAAGCTCTAGGGACTTCAAATCAATCCGATTCTTTCGTAGGGTCATAAATTATTAGATGCAGTTCTCCAGGACTGAAAATATGTTCATTTCGGGTGAATAGCCCCATACTCAGTTTTTGGGGCTGAAGGTGAACATACCCCTTTGGACGTAGTTGCAAAATTTCAAACGAGCCACGTGAAAGCTCTTGGGACACCAAATCGATCCGATTCTTTCGTTCGGTCATAAAATATTCGATGCAGGTCTCCAGAACATAAAATATTGTCATTTTCAGTGACAAGCCCCATACTCAGTTTTTTTTCGGGCTGACGGTGAACATACCCCTTTGGCCGTAGTAGAAAAATTTCGAACGAGCCACGGGAAAGCTCTTGGGACTTCAAATCGATCCGTTTCTTTCGTAGGATCATAAAATATTAGATGCAGGTCTCTAGGACCGAAAACATGGTCATGTTGGGTGAATAGCCTCATTCTCAGTTTTTTCGGACTTACGGTGAACATACCCCTTAGGCTGTAGTAGCAAAATTTCGAACGGGCCACGGGAAAGCTCTAGGGACATTAGATCGATCTAATTCTTTTGTAGGGTCATAAAATATTAAATGCAGGTCTCCAGGAATGAAAATATGGTCATTTTCGGTGAATAGCCCCATACTTGGCTTTTTCGAGCTGACGGTGAACATACCCTTTTGGCCGTAGTAGCAAAATTTCGAACTGGCCACGGGAAAGCTCTTGAGACATTAAATCGTTCCGATTTTTTCGTTGGGTCATAAAATATTCGATGCAGGTCTCCAGAACATAAAATATTGTCATTTTCAGTGACTAGCCCCATACTCAGTTTTTTTTCGGGCTAACGGTGAACATACCCCTTTGGCCGTAGTAGCAAATTTCGAACGGGCCACGGAAAAGCTCTTGGGACTTCAAATCGATCCGATTCTTTCGTAGGATCATAAAATATTTGATTCAGGTCTGCAGGACCGAAAATAAGGTCATTTTCGGTGAGTAGCCCCATTCTCGGTTTTTTCGGGCTGAGGTTAACATACCCTTTTGGCCGTAGTAGCAAATTTTGAACGGGCCACAGGAAAGCTCTAGGGACTTCAAATCAATCCGATTCTTTCGTAGGGTCATAAATTATTAGATGCAGGTCTCCAGGACTGAAAATATGGTCATTTTCGGTGAATAGCCACATACTCAGTTTTTTGGGCTGATGGTGAACATACCCCTTTGGCCGTATTTGCAAAATTTCGAACGGGTCACGTGAAAGCTCTAGAACATCAAATCGATCCGATTCTTTCGTTGGTTTTTAAAATATTCGATGCAGCTCTCCAGGACCGAAAATATGGCCATTTTGAGTGAATAACCCCATACTCAGTTTTTTCGGGCTGATGGTGAACATACTCCTTTGGCCTTAGTAGCAAAATTTTGAACGTGCCACGAGAAAGCTCTACGGAAATCAAATCGATCCGATTCTTTCGTAGGGTCATAAAATATTCGATGCAGGTCTCCAGGACAGAAAATACGGTCATTTTCGGTGAATATCCCCATACACAATTTTTTCGGGTTGACGGTGAACATACCCCTTTGGCCGTATAGCAAAATCTCGAACGGGCCATGGGAAAAGCTTTAAGGACATCAAATTGATCCGATTCTTTTGTAGGGTCATAAAATATTCGACGCAGGTCTCTAGGACAGAAAACATGGTCATGTTGGGTGAATAGCCTCATTTTCAGTTTTTTCGGGCTGACGGTGAACATACCCCTTTGGCTGTAGTAGCAAAATTTCGAACGGGCCACGGGAAAGCTCTAGGGATATTAAACCAATCTAATTCTTTCGTAGGGTCATAAAATATTAGATGCAGGTCTCCAGGAATGAAAATATGGTCATTTTCGGTGAATAGCCCCATACTTGGCTTTTTCGAGTTGACGGTGAACATACCCTTTTGGCCGTAGTAGCAAAATTTCGAACGGGCCACGGAAAGCTCTTGGGACATTAAATCGATCCCATTTTTTCTTTGGGTTATAAAATATTCGATGCAGGTCTCCAGAACATAAAATATTGTCATTTTTTGTGACTAGCACCATTGTCAGTTTTTTTTCGGGCTGACGGTGAACATACCCCTTTGGCCGTAGTAGCAAAATTTCGAACGGGCGACGAGAAAGCTCTTGGGACTTCAAATCGAACCGATTCTTTCGTAGGATCATCAAATATTAGATTCAGGTCTGCAGAACCGAAAATATGGTCACTTTCGGTGAATAGCCCCATACTTGGCTTTTTCGAGCTGACGGTGAACATAACCTTTAAACCATAGTAGTAAATTTTCGAACGGGCCACGAGAAAGTTCTAGGGACATTAAATCGATCCGATTCTTTCGTAGGGTCATAAAATATTCGATGCAGGTCTGCAGGACCGAAAATATGGTCATTTTCGGTGAATAGCTCCGTACTCAGTTTTTTCGGGCTGACGGTGGATATACCCATTTGGCCGTAGTAGCTAAATTTCGAACGGGCCACGGGAAAGCTCTAGGGACATCAAATCGATCCGATTCTTTCGTAGGGTCATAAAAAATTCGACGCATGTCTCAAGGACTGAAAATATGGTTATTTTCGTGAATAGCCCATTACTTAGCTTTTTCGAGCTGACGGTGAATATACCCCTTTGGCCGTAGTAGCAAATTTCGAACGGGCCACAGGAAAGCTTTGGGGACTTCAAATCAATCTGATTCTTTCGTAGGGTCATAAATTATTAGATGCAGGTCTCCGGAACTGAAAATATGGTCATTTTCGGTGAATAGATCCATACTAAGTTTTTTGGGCTGATGGTGAACATAACCATTTGGCCGTAGTTGCAAAATTTCGAACGGGCCACCATTAAGCTCTAGAACATCAAATCGATCCGATTCTTTCGTAGGTCTATAAAATATTCGATGCATCTCTCCAGGACCGAAAATATGGTCATTTTGGGTGAATAACCCCATAGTCAGTTTTTTCGGGCTGATGGTGAACATACTCCTTTGGCCTTAGTAGCAAAAATTCGAACTGGCCACGAGAATGCTCTACGGAAATCAAATCTATCCGATTCTTTCGTAGGGTCATAAAATATTCGATGCAGGTCTGCAGGACCGAAAATATGGTCATTTTCGGTGAATAGCTCTGTACTCAGTTTTTTGGAGCTGACGGTGAACATACCCCTTTGGCCGTAGTAGCAAAATCTCGAACGGGCCATGGGAAAGCATTAGGGACATCAAATTGATCCGATTCTTTCGAAGGGTCTTAAAATATTCGACGCAGGTCTCTAGGACCGAAAACAAGGTCATATTGGGTGAATAGCCCCATTCTCAGTTTTTTCGGGCTGATGGTGAACATATCCCTTTGGCTGTAGTAGCAAAATTTCGAACGGGCCACTGGAAAGCTTTAGGGACATTAAATCGATCTGATTCTTTCGTAGGGTCATAAAATATTAGATGCAGGTCTCCTGAATTGAAAATTTGGTCATTTTCGGTGAATAGCCCCATACATAGCTTTTTCGAGCTGACGGTGAACATACCCTTTTGGCCGTAGTAGCAAAATTTCGAACGGACCACGGGAAAGCTCTATGGACTTCAAATCAATCCTATTCTTTCGTAGGGTCATAAAGTATTAGATACAGGTCTCCAGAACATAAAATATTGTCATTTTCAGTGACTAGCCCCATACTCAGTTTTTTTTCGGGCTGACGGTGAACATACCTCTTTGGCCGTAGTAGCAAATTTTCGAGCGGGCCACGGGTAAGCTCTTGGGACTTCAAATCGATCCGTTTCTTTCGTATGATCATAAAATATTAGATGCAGGTCTCCAAAATTGAAAATATGGTCATTTTCGGTGAGTAGCCCCATACTCGGTTTTTTCGAGCTGAGGTTAACATTCCCTTTCGGCCGTAGTAGCAAATTTCGAACGGACCACAGGAAAGCTATAGGGACTTCAAATCAATCCGATTCTTTCGTAGGTTTATAAAATATTCGATGCAGCACTCCAGGACCGAAAATATGGTCATTTTGGGTGAATAACCCTATACTCAGTTTTTTCGGGCTGATGGTGAACATACTCCTTTGGCCTTAGTAGCAAAATTTCGAACGGGCCATGGGAAATCTTTAGAGACATCAAATTGATCCGATTCTTTTGTAGGGTCATAAAATATTCGACGCAGGTCTCTAGGACCGAAAACATGGTCATATTGGGTGAATAGCCTCATTCTCAGTTTTTTCGGACTTACGGTGAACATACCCCTTAGGCTGTAGTAGCAAAATTTCGAACGGGCCACGGTAAAGCTCTAGGGACAATATATCGATCTGATTCTTTCGTAGGGTCTTAAAATATTAGATGCAAGTCTCCAGGAATGAAAATATGGTCATTTTAGGTGAATAGCCCCATACATAGCTTTTTCGAGCTGACGGTGAACATACCCCTTTGGCCGTTGTAGCAAAATTTCGAACGGGCCACGGGAAAGCTCTTGCGACATCAAATCGATCCGATTCTTTCGTTGGGTCATAAAATATTCGTTGCAGGTCTCCAGAACATAAAATATTGTCATTTTCAGTGACTAGCCCCATACTCAGTTTTTTTTCGGGCTGACGGTGAACATACCCCTTTGGCCGTAGTAGCAAAATACGAACGGTCCACGGGAAAGCTCTTGGGACTTCAAATCGATCCGATTCTTTCGTAGGATCATAAAATATTAGATGCAGATCTCCAAGATTGAAAATATGGTCATTTTCGGTGAGTAGCCCCATACTCGTTTTTTCGGGTTGAGGTTAACATACCCCTTTGGCCGTAGCAGTAAATTTTCGAACGGGCCACGAGTAAGCTCTAGGGACATTAAATCGATCCGATTCTTTCGTAGGTTCATAAAATATTCGATGCAAGTCTGCAGGACCGAAATTATGGTCATTTTCGGTGAATAGCTCCGTACTCAGTTTTTTCGGGCTGACGGTGGACATACCCATTTGGCCGTAGTAGCTAAATTTCGAACGGGCCACGAGAAAGTTCTAGGGACATCAAATCGATCCGATTCTATCGTAGGGTCATAAAATATTCGACGCATGTCTCATGGACTAAAAATATGGTTATTTTCGGTGAATAGCCCCATACTTAGCTTTTTCAAGATGACGGTGAACATACCCCTTTGGCCGTAGTAGCAAATTTCGAACGGGCCACAGGAAAGTTCTAGGGACTTCAAATCAATCCGATTCTTTCGTAGGGTCATAAATTATTAGATGCAGGTCTCCAGGACTGAAAATATGGTCATTTTGGGTGAATAGCCCCATACTCAGTTTTTTCGGGCTGATGGTGAACATACCCCTTTGGCCGTAGTTGCAAAATTTCGAAGGGGCCACCAGAAAGCTCTAGAACATCAAATAGATCCGATTCTTTCGTAGGTTTATAAAATATTCGATACAGCTCTCCAGCACCGAAAATATGGTCATTTTGGCTGAATAGCCCCATTCTCAGATTTTTCGGGCTGATGGTGAACATACTCCTGTGGCCTTAGTATCAAAATTTCGAACGGGCCATGGGAAAGCTTTAGGGACATCAAATTGATCCGATTCTTTCGTAGGGTCATAAAATATTCGACGCAGGTCTCTAGGACCGAAAACATGGTCATATTGGGTGAATAGCCCCATTCTCAGATTTTCGGGCTGACGGTGAACATACCCCTTTGGCTATAGTAGCAAAATTTCGAAAGGGCCACGGGAAAGCTCTAGAACATCAAATAGATCCGATTCTTTCGTAGGTTTATAAAATATTCGATACAGCTCTCCAGGACCGAAAATATGGTCATTTTGGGTGAATAGCCCCATTCTCAGTTTTTTCGGGCTGATGGTGAACATACCCCTTTGGCCGTAGTTGCAAAATTTCGAACGGGCCACCAGAAAGCACTAGAACATCAAATAGATCCGATTCTTTCGTAGGGTCATAAAATATTCGACGCAGGTCTCTAGGACCGAAAACATGGTCATATTGGGTGAATAGCCCCATTCTCAGATTTTTCGGGCTGACGGTGAACATACCCCTTTGGCTGTAGTAGCAAAATTTCGAACGGGCCACGGGAAAGCTCTAGGGACATTAAATCGATCTGATTCTTTCGTAGTGTCATAAAATATTAGATGTAGGTTTCCAGGAATGAAAGTATGGTCATTTTAGGTGAATAGCCCCATACATAGCTTTTTCGAGCTGACGGTGAACATACCCCTTTAGCCGTTGTAGCAAAATTTCGAACGGGCCACGGGAAAGCTCTTGCGACATCAAATCGATCTGATTCTTTCGTTGGGTCATAAAATATTCGATGCAGGTCTCCAGAACATAAAATATTGTTATTTTCAGTGACTAGCCGCATACTCAGTTTTTTTTCGGACTGACGGTGAACATACCCCATTTGCCGTAGTTGCAAAATTTCGAACGGGCCACCAGAAAGCTCTAGAACATCAAATAGATCCGATTCTTTCGCAGGTTTATAAAATATTCGATACAGCTCTCCAGGACAGAAAATATGGTCATATTGGGTGAATAACCCCATACTCAGTTTTTTCGGGCTGATGGTGAACATACTCCTGTGGCCTTAGTATCAAAATTTCGAACAGGCCATGGGAAAGCTTTAGGGACATCAAATTGATCCGATTCATTCGTAGGGTCATAAAATCTTCGACGCAGGTCTCTAGGACCGAAAACATGGTCATATTGGGTGAATTGCCCCATTCTCAGATTTTTTGGGCTGACAGTGAACATACCCCTTTGGCTGTAGTAGCAAAATTTCGAACGGGCCACGGGAAAGCTCTCGGGACATTAAATCGATCTGATTCTTTCGTAGGGTCATAAAATATTAGATGCAGGTCTCCAGGAATGAAAGTATGGTCATTTTAGGTGAATAGCCCCATACATAGCTTTTTCGAGCTGACGGTGAACATACCCCTTTGGCCGTTGTAGCAAAATTTCGAACGGGCCACGGGATAGCTCTTGCGACATCAAATCGATCCGATTCTTTCGTTGGGTCATAAAATATTCGATGCAGGTCTCCAGAACATAAAATATTGTTATTTTCAGTGACTAGCCGCATACTCAGTTTTTTTTCGGACTGACGGTGAACATACCCCTTTGGCCGTAGTAGCAAAATTTCGAACGGTCCACGGGAAAGCTATTGGGACTTCAAATCGATCCGATTCTTTCGTAGGATCATAAAATATTAGATGCAGGTCTCCAAGATTGAAAATATGGTTATTTTCGGTGAGTAGCCCCATACTCGGTTTTTTCGGGCTGATGTTAACATACCCTTTTGGCCGTAGTAGTAAATTTTCGAACGGGCCACGAGAAAGCTCTAGGGACATTAAATCGATCCGATTCTTTCGTAGGGTCATAAAATATTCGATGCAGGTCTGCAGGACCGAAAATATGGTCATTTTCGGCGAATAGCTCCGTACTCAGTTTTTTGGGGCTGACGGGGAACATACCCATTTGGCCGTAGTAGCTAAATTTCGAACGGGCCACGGGAAAGCTCTACGGAAATCAAATCGATTCAATTCTTTCGTAGGGTCATAAAATATTCGATGCAGGTCTCCATGACCGAAAATATGGTCATTTTCGGTGAATATCCCCAAACTCAATTTTTCCGGGCTAACGGTGAACATACCCCTTTCGCCGTAGTAGCAAAATCTCGAACGAGCCATGGGAAAGCTTTAGGGACATCAAATTGATCCGATTTTTTCGTAGGGTCATAAAATATTCGACGCAGGTCTCTAGGACCGAAAACATGGTCATATTGGTTGAATAGCCCCATTCTCAGTTTTTTCGGGCTGACGGTGAACATACCCCTTTGGCTGTAGTGGCAAAATTTCGAACGGGCCACGGGAAAGCTCTAGGGACATTAAATCGATCCGATTCTTTCGTAAGGTCATAAAATATTAGATGCAGGTCTCCAGGAATGAAAATATGGTCATTTTAGGTGAATAGCCCCATACATAGCTTTTTCGAGCTGACGGTGAACATACCTCTTTGGCCGTTGTAGCAAAATTTCGAACGGGCAACGGGAAAGCTCTTGCGACATCAAATCGATCCGATTCTTTCGTTGGGTCATAAAATATTCGATGCAAGAAACAAGGTCATATTGGGTGAATAGCCCCATTCTCAGTTTATTCGGGATGACGGTGAACATACCCCTTTAGCCGTAGTAGCAAATTTCGAACGGGCCACAGGAAAGCTCTAGGGACTTAAAATAAATCCGATTCTTTCGTAGGGTCATAAATTATTAGATGCAGGTCTCCAGGACTGAAAATATGGTCATTTTCGGTGAATAGCCCCATACTCAGTTTTTTGGGCTGATGGTGAACATACCCCTTTGGCCTTAGTTGAAAATTTCGAACGGGCCACCAGAAAGCTCTAGAACATCAAATCGATCCGATTCTTTCGTAGGTTTATAAAATATTCGATGCAGCTCTCCAGGACCGAAAATATGGTCATTTTGGGTGAATAACCCCATACTCAGTTTTTCCGGGCTGACGGTGAACATACCCCTTTGGCCGTAGTAGCAAAATCTCGAACGGGCCATGGGAAAGCTTTAGGGACATCAAATTGATCCGATTTTTTCTTAGGGTCATAAAATATTCGACGCAGGTCTCTAGGACCGAAAACATGGTCATATTGGTTGAATAGCCCCATTCTCAGTTTTTTCGGGCTGACGGTGAACATACCCCTTTGGCTGTAGTAGCAAAATTTCGAACGGGCCACGGGAAAGCTCTAGGGACATTAAATCGATCTGATTCTTTCGTAGTGTCATAAAATATTAGATGCAGGTCTCTAGGAATGAAAGTATGGTCATTTTAGGTGAATAGCCCCATACATAGCTTTTTCGAGCTGACGGTGAACATACCCCTTTGGCCGTTTAACAAAATTTCGAACGGGCCACGGGAAAGCTCTTGCGACATCAAATCGATCCGATTCTTTCGTTGGGTAATAAAATATTCGTTGCAGGTCTCCAGAACATAAAATATTGTCATTTTCAGTGACTAGCCCCATACTCAGTTTTTTTTCGGGCTGACGGTGAACATACCCCTTTGGCCGTAGTAGCAAAATTTCGAACGGTCCACGGGAAAGCTCTTGGGACTTCAAATCGATCCGATTCTTTCGTAGGATCATCAAATATTAGATGCAGGTCTCCAAGATTGAAAATATGGTCATTTTCGGTGAGTAGCCCCATACTCGGTTTTTTCGGGCTGATGTTAACATACCCTTTTGGCCGTAGTAGTAAATTTTCGAACGGTCCACGAGAAATCTTTAGGGATATTAAATAGATCCGATTCTTTCATAGGGTCATAAATTATTCGATGCAGGTCTGCAAAACCGAAAATATGGTCATTTTCGGTGAATAGCTCCGTACTCAGTTTTTTGGGGGCTGACGGTGAACATACCCATTTGCCCGAAGTAGCAAAATTTCGAACAGGCCACGGGAAAGCTCTACGGAATATAAATCGATCCGATTCTTTCGTAGGGTCATAAAATATTCGATGCAGGTCTCCATGACCGAAAATATGGTCATTTTCGGTGAATATCCCCAAACTCAATTTTTCCGGGCTAACGGTGAACATACCCCTTTGGCCGTAGTAGCAAAATCTCGAACGGGCAATGGGAAAGCTTTATGGACATCAAATTGATCCGATTTTTTCGTAGGGTCAAAAAATATTCGACGCAGGTCTCTAGGACCGAAAACATAGTCATATTGGGTGAATAGCCCAATTCTCAGTTTTTTCGGGCTTACGGTGAACATACCGCTTTGGCTGTAGTAGCAAAATTTCGAACGGGCCACGAGAAAGCTCTAGGGACATTAAATCGATCTGATTCTTTCGTAGGGTCATAAAATATTAGATGCAGGTCTCCAGGAATGAAAATATGGTCATTTTTGGTGACTAGCCCCATACATAGCTTTTTCGAGATAACGGTGAACATACCCCTTTTTCGAGATGTCCCAAGGGCCACGGTAATTCTCTTGGGACATCAAATCGATCCGATTCTTTCGTTGGGTCATAAAATATTCTATGCAGGTCTCCAGAACATAAAATATTGTCATCTTCAGTGACAAGACCCGTACTCAGTTTTTTTTCGGGCTGACGGTGAACATACCCATTTGGCTGTAGTAGCAAAATTTCGAACGGGCCACGGGAAAGCTCTTGGGACTTCAAATCGATCTGATTCTTTCGTAGGATCATAAAATATTAGATGCAGGTCTCCAAGATTGAAAATATGGTCATTTTCGGTGAGTAGCCCCATACTCGGTTTTTTCGGGCTTAGGTTAACATACCCCTTTGGCCGTAGTAGTAAATTTTCGAACGTGCCACGAGAAAGCTCTAGGGACATTAAAACGATCGGATTCTTTCGTAGGATCATAAAATATTCGATGCATGTCTGCAAGACCGAAAATATGGTCATTTTCGGTGAATAGCTCCGTACTCGGTTTTTTCGGGCTAAGGTTAACATAACCTTTTGGCCGTAGTAGTAAATTTTTGAACGGGACACGAGAAAGCTATTGGGACATTAAATCGATCCGATTCTTTCGTAGGGTCATAAAATATTCGATGCAGGTCTGCAGAACCGTAAATATGGTCATTTTCGGTGAATAGCTCCGTACTCAGTTTTTTGGGGCTGACGGTGAACATACCCATTTGGCCGTAGTAGCTAAATTTCGAACGGGCCACGGGAAAGCTCTAGGAACAAAAAATCGATCCAATTTATTCGTAGGGTCATAAAATATTCGACCGCATCGTCTCCAGGACTGAAAATATGGTTATTTTCGGTGAATAGCCCCATACTTAGCTTTTTCGAGCTGACGGTGAACATACCCCTTTAGCCGTAGTAGCAAAATTTCGAACGGGCCCACGGGAAAGCTCTAGGGACTTCAAATCAATCCAATTCTTTCGTAGGGTCATAAATTATTAGATGCAGATCTCCAGGACTGAAAATATAGTCATTTTCGGTGAATAGCCCCATACCCAGTTTTTTGGGCTGATGGTGAACATACTCCTTTGGCCGTAGTTGCAAAATTTCGAACGGGACACGGGAAAGCTCTTGGGACATCAAATCGATCCAATTCTTTCATTGGGTCATAAAATATTCGATGCAGGTCTCCAGAACATAAAATATTGTCATTTTCAGTGACTTGCCCCATACTAAGTTTTTTTTCGGGCTTACGGTGAACATACCTCTTTGGCCGTAGTAGCAAAATTTCGAACAGGGCCCACGGGATAGCTCTTGGGACTTCAAATAGATCCGATTCTTTCGTAGGATCATAAAATATTAGATACAGGTCTCCAAGATTGAAAATATGGTCATTTTCGGTGAGTAGCCCCATACTCGGTTTTTTTCGGGCTGAGGTTAACATACCCCTTTGGCCGTAGTAGTAAATTTTCGAACGGCCACGAGAAAGCTCTAGGGACATTAAATCGATCCGATTCTTTTGTTGGGTCATAAAATATTCGATGCTGGTCTGTAGGACCGAAAATATGGTCATTTTCGGTGAATAACTCCGTACTCAGTTTTTTCTGGCTGACGGTGGACATATACATTTGGCCGTAGTAGCTAAATTTCGAACGCGGCCACCGAAAAGCTCTGGGGACCTCAAATCGATCCGATTCTATCGTAGGGTTATAAAATATTCGAACGCATGTCTCAAGGACTGAAAATATGGTTATTTTCGGTGAATAGCCCCCTACTTAGCTTTTTCGAGCTGACGGTGAACATACCCCTTTGGCCGTAGTAGCAAATTTCGAACGGGCCACAGGAAAGCTCTAGGACTTCAAATCAATCCAATTCTTTCGTAGGGTCATAAATTATTCGATACAGGTCTCCAGGACTGAAAATATGGTCATTTTCGGTGAATAGCCACATACTCAGTTTTTTGGGCTGATGGTGAACATACCCCTTTGGCCGGTAGTTGCAAAATTTCGAACGGGCCACCAGAAAGCTCTAGAACTTCAAATCGATCCGATTCTTTCGTAGGTTTATAAAATATTCGATGCAAGCTCTTCAGGACCGAAAAATATGGTCATTTTGGGTGAATAACCCCATACTCAGTTTTTTTCGGGCTGATGGTGAACATACTCCTTTGGCCTTAGTAGCAAAATTTCGAACGGGCCACGAGAAAGCTCTACGGAAATCCAATCGATCCGAATCTTTCGTAGGGTCATAAAATATTCGATGCAGGTCTCCAGGACCGAAAATATGGTCATTTTCGGTGAATATCCCCATACACAATTTTTTCGGGTTGACGGTGAACATACCCCTTTGGCCGTATAGCAAAATCTCGAACGGGCCATGGGAAGGCTTTAACGACACCAAATTGATCCGATTCTTTCGTAGGGTCATAAAAATATTAGACGCAGGTCTCTAGGACAGAAAACATGGTCATGTTGGGTGAATAGCCTCATTTTCAGTTTTTTCGGGCTGACGGTGAACATACCCCTTTGGCTGTAGTAGCAAAATTTCGAACGGGCCACGGGAAAGCTCTAGGGACATTAAACCGATTTGATTCATTCGTAGGGTCATAAAATATTAGATGCAGGTCTCCAGCGAATGAAAATATGGTCATTTTCGGTGAATAGCCCCATACTTGCCTTTTTCGAGCTGACGGTGAACATAACCCTTTTGGCCGAGTAGCAAAATTTCGAACGGGCCATGGGAAAGCTCTTGGGACATCAAATCGATCCGATTTTTTTCGTTTGGGTCATAAAATATTCGATGGAGGGTCTCCAGAACATAAAATATTGTCATTTTCAGTGACTAGCCCCATACTCCAGTTTTTTTTCAGGCTGACGGTGAACATACCCCTTTGGCCCTAGTAGCTAATTTTCGAACGGGCCACGGGAAAGCTCTTGGGACTTCAAATCGATCCGATTCTTTCTTAGGATCATAAAATATTAGATGCTGGTCTGCAGGACCGAAAATATGGTCATTTTCGGTGAGTAGACCCCATACTCAGTTTTTTGGCCGTAGTAGTAAATTTTCGAACGGGCCACGAGAAAGCTCTAGGGACATTAAATCGATCCGATTATGTCGTAGGTTCATAAAATATTCGATGCAGGTCTGCAGGACCGAAAATATGGTCATTTTCGGTGAATAGCTCCGTACTCAGTTTTTTCGGGGCTGACAGTGGATATACCCTTTTTTTCCGTAGTAGTAAATTTTCGAACGAGCCACGGAAAAGCTCTAGGGAAATAAAATCGATCCGATTCTTTCGAAGGGTCATAAAATATTCGATGTAGGTCTGCAGCACCGAAAATATGGTCATTTTCGGTGAATAGTTTCGTACTCAGTTTTTTGGGGCTGACGGTGAACATACCCCTTTGGCCGTAGTAGCTAAATTTCGAACGGACCACGG